>NW_026926630.1:0-28514 GCF_032062105.1 Saccostrea cuccullata | reverse complement strand
TTTAAAATTGTTCTTTGAGCATGTCTATTAGTTATCCTAACAGTTTGCAGAAAGGGCATGACTTCTATTTGTTATCCTCACATTTTGCAGAAAAGGCAAATTGATATTACTTCAAAATCATACTCAAAAGTGGATCTAGGAGTGAATGTAGAAAAGGGGTGACCTTGTTGATTATCGTTCATTTATATTTAATAAGCTCACTGAGAAGCACAATATTCTATTTTAAAGTGTAAATTAAACGCAAATGTAAAATTTTTTCTCTGCTGGTATTTTAACAACTTGCGATGTTTTCACATGTTCAAGAAAACAGTGTGAAAATCAGTTTTTGGTATAAGACATCTTCCAAGCTTTTTTGAAAATACGAGAGTTCATCCAAAAGTAAGATCAAAACTATCGTAACATATTTAATGACTGACAGTTTTTAATAGAATTTTTTTTATACCTCAATTTATTTCGACTTTTGCCCCTACATTTCATTCAGATATATGTAATACTTCATAAAATATGAAAATAACTAAACGTTTAGGCCCAAGTCTACATGTATTTCCATACAGCAAGAATGCGTCGATGTCATTAAAACGTTTTTCTTAAAGAATGATTTTGAATTTGAAGTTGCATAAAATTTGCACCAAAAAGAATGGATTTCTTAATATACCTTGGACAAAGTTTATATAATTTAATTTTACAATCCAACGACTCACATGGGTTAAAATGCACATACATCAGGTGCAAATTTAATTAGCTCACCTGAGCCGAAGGCTCAAGTGAGCTTTTCTGATCAAAATTTGTTCGTTGTCTGTCGTCGTTGTCGTCGTCGTCATCGTTGACTTTTCACATTTTTATCTTCTTCTCAAAAACCACTGAGCCAATTTCAACGAAACTTGCTACAAAGTATTCTTAGGTGAAGGGGATTCAATTTTGTTCAAATGAAGGGCCAAGCCCTCTTACAAGGGAAGATATTTATGAATTAGAGAAAAATTAATATCATTTAAAAAAAATCTTCCTCTCAAGAACCACAGGACCAGGAAAAATGAAACTCATATGGAAGCATCCTCAGGTGGTGTAGATACAAGTTTTTTTTTTCAAATCATGACCCCCGGGGGTAGGGTTGGGTCACAATGGCTGATCAAAGTTTTATATAGGAGAATCTAGGAAAAATCTTTAAAAATCTTTTTCTCAAGAATCACTGGGCCAGGAAAGATGAAACTCATGTGGAATAACCCTAAGTTTCATGTAATGTAGATTTAAATTTGTTCAAATCATGATCCCCGGGGTAAGGGTGGGCCCACAAATAGTAATATATAGGAAAAATATTTAAAAATCTTTTTCTCAAGAACCATTGAGACAGGAAAAGTGAAATCATCCTCAGGTAGTGTAGATTCAAATTTGTTCAAATCATGACCCCCGGGGGAATGGTGAGGCCAAAATGGCCGATCAAAGTTTTACATAGGAATATATTGGGAAATCTTTTAAAATCTTCTCAAGTATATCAAAGCCATGATTAGTGATTTTATATGGAATTATCCTACGGTAGTAAACATTCTAGTTTGTTCAAATCATAACCCCCATTGATAGGGTGGGGCCACAATGGGGGATCCAAGTTTTACATTAAAATATATTAAAAGAAATCTTCTTCTCAAGAATAGCAAAGCCATGATTTGGAAGCATTCTCAGGTAGTGTAGAATTAAATTTGTTCAAATCATAACTCCCAAGGGTAGGGTGGGGCCACAATAGTGGAGCATCGTTTTACATAGAAAAATAAAGTAAAAAATCCCAAGAACAGAAAAGGTATTTAAACTTTTCAATTCTGATATGATTTGTGCTTTTTCCTAGCCAATGTGCTCAGGTGAGCGATGTGGTCCTTGGGCCTTTTGTTCATATGCAAAATGTCTGACTAAATGTAAAGTTTAAATTAGCAGCAATTCTCATGACATTGTATAAATCTATTGCTTATCAAAATACTTCACGTTTCATATTGTAGGTGTAAATGTAAAATAAGCATACTCTATATAATGGACTCACGTGAAAGGAGTTTGATAGCTTTTACTTTTATTCAAGCTGTATTGTATCAGTTTCTTTGGGGATTTGCAATCTAGTCTTCATCTGCTAAAATGATAACAAGTTGTATTGTTCGAAAAAAATTCATTTATAAGATTTTGATAGGTCATTTTCTGTCTCTGCTAAATCATAAAACGAAGATACAGTACCGACCGGACACAATCTAACAGAAAGCGAACCCGGAGCGCACCCCGGGTTCGCTCTCTCGGTCCGCTTCGAGTTCGATCGGGGTCCGCTAGGGCTGACCCCGAGTGAACCCAAAGCGAATCCCAAGCGAACCCGAAGCGAACCAGAGAGCGAACCACAAATTCAGTAGAGGTCCCAGAAAGGGAACGCGCGTTGGGTATTTCTTTGCAGAGCTGTCAATCAGGATTAGCGATTAACCGTCGACCAATCAAATGGCATATTGATCTGTCGATTGGTATAAAAGATGGAATGTATGATTTTATGCGATGTAAATCCATGAATTATATATACAAGCAAAACCTGTGAATGTACAGTGTAAATCTATTATGATAATTAAAACACTATTTTATATTCATTTATTTTAATTCTCCGGACTGTATGTTATACTAGTATTTAATCATTTTCTTTTTTTTATCAAAGCAATTAATAAATTATATATTTTGGTTTTCCAGGTAGCTATAGAATGTTACATGAATATTTACCTATTTATTTTCTTTAGTTTTTTTATACAAGTACAAAGTCCATTGATAAATATAAATTTGGGTAAATATATCGGTCCATGCGTAAAAAAAGATAATAATTGGCATTACGATTTTTACTTAAAAAAAGAAGAGAAAAGAAAAATAACTAGTGTTTGACATATTGTATAATTTCATTATCTAAAGATACAGTACAAGAATATGTACAAGCGTACGTGTGCGTGCCCATTACTCAATTATTTTATTTCCATTGTCGCAATTTACATGTTCCTTCAAATTAATCAAAATTCACATCAAAACTATTGATCTTAATTGGGAATGAAAACAAATCCAATGTGCATGTACATCGCCATGTATATTATTTGAACAAAAAAGCTTCAGGCTTAAAGAAAGCAATTCGAGTTTGGACTCATAGAAATTTAACAAAAAATCATCAGTCTTTATTATTAAAATCTAGTCTAACGATGAGAGTTTACAGTTATGATCTCGCTCTCTCTCTCTCTCAGTCTTCGTTTTTCCTATATTTATTTATCTTTAAACATTTAGAAATTTTTTTTTGAATATTTTTAATTTTAATTAATGTGTGTATGTAAGGTAGGGGGGTATATTAATATTTTCTTATCGGGAGAACAATTATTATTTGTCATTTTATTTTTTTTTATTCTGATTAAATCATACTCGCTCTATAATTCTGAGCGTAATAAAGATCTAACATAATCTCTTTTTTCAAAAAAATGTCCGGTAAATATTTACATCATGTATTACGAACTTTCAATGTGTCACTACTATAAATGAAATCTAAATATATTACGTGTATATTAGGTGAATTTATAGATATCATAACTCACGTGTTTGTCAACCCAGATAGAAGAACATCGTTGTTCCAATCTTACATTATGGTTGTGTTATCGCTGTTGGGTTACCATTATTGGGCCAACGATGGTCCAGCATGGAACATTGATAGTTGGTTATGTATAATGGGACCTATGTTGGGCTAACTGTTGGCGTTATATCATAAAACTATTATCATGAGAGAAAATATTTGTTGGGGCCCAATATACCAAGAATCTGGATGATCATGGGTAGACAACATTCGGGCTACTTGTAATATCCGCGCCATTTTTAATCTGACATGAGCGTAATGAGACTGACACCTTGCATATCTGCATCCACTTTGTAAGTATTTATGATATGTTTGCTTCGACACGGCTTAATTTACGTTTAGTTTAAACGATATAGTGTACAAATCTGTGTAAATCAGACTCGGGGAAGTGCAGAGGTCAGGTGCTGTCGTGTCAACACTGTCGAGCACATGATAAAAAATGTTAAAAATGTTGAACATGCTGAAGTTAAAACAAAATTTATTCAGTGCAAAAACATAAATTGGGTTCTTTCATTTGAAATTTGTTCAGTGTACCGACAAAGTTTCTATACATGTATTTTACTTTGATTAATGATTTATATGGAGCAACATTAAACTGAAAATCGGTGTGATGTTGATGACCAAGCGTAGAAATTTTATGCATATGTAAGAGGGCGAAGTATATTTTGCATCGGATTCGAGATTCAGATTGAAATTTTTATAAAGTTTACAAATTATGAAAAGAAAAATTATTTTTATGTTTAAATCCTTTTTGAATAACTGAAATAACATTAGTATTTGGCTGTAAGTAATTTTTGTAATTTATTTTTTACACTTGTGAATCTGTCCATTGATTGGTCATTTTACCGAATGTACAGTAGGCCATCTTTTGGCGTATTTTCACAGTAGATGTTGACCAGTGAAGACGTGTGTCAGCCGTGATGTACTAAATGCCTTTTGTCTGATATATGTGAGTAATGATATTTTTGTCTTACATTCATATTAGACTAGGTACTTATGTCACAAGTGAATGATTATTCTGTATTTTGTGAAATATGCAATTGTGTAATTTCCCGATTGAAAGTTATTTATTACTAGTCAGAAAGGATGTCCTGATGTTACCATCTAGTCATTTGTTTATAAGTATGTTTATAGGTTAAAAATAATAGATGCCCTGATGTCATATATGATTTTAAAAGATTGTTCAGTGCAAAAATTTTTATTATAATAGTGGTTCCTTGTCCAGTACATGTATGTATAGTTTGTATGAATTGAGCAGTAAGACCGGATTGTATTTATAGTGGACAGTCCTCGAGTGATGACGTCACAGTGACCGGAAGCCATACTGCATTCCTTACTTAGGTTTGTGAACTGTGTACATTTTTTTTATTACTTATTATATATACTGCATATTTATTTCTTGCTTAGATTATATGCTGTATGATAAAGTGTAATAGAAGTCTGAGTCTGACTGTCATAAATATTTCTTAATGAAATGAACATTACTTTTTCCTAATATTGAAATGTCAGGAGGTGATATTGTACTTGTTTACATTTATTTTTTTTTGACTATCATTTTCAATTGTGTATTGTTTATTTTAGGACCACTGTCATCATCATCACCATAATCATAACCATTGATATCTATCAAGTCAAGAATAAAAGAACTATACAAGAACATTATTCTCTTGTGTTACACATAAATGCCTTCATCACACAGGCTAATTGCTTAATCACAGAATGAAACAAAAAAGAAGTTATTCCTTAATTGACAGCTTAAACATATAGTGATATTTACTTGTAAATTTAATCGTACGTTTACTCTTTACTGAGAAAAGTAACAAATGTATTAAGTACCAAATACTACAATTTTAGTGCTACTGGAGATTCTAAAAAGACATTGAGAACACAATCAAAGAATGGCTAAGGTATGCCAAGGACAAGGATGGGGGAGGAAGAAACGGACAGAGAAGAAAAGAAGGGTGAGGAGGAGACTCGGGAGAGAGAAGAGGAGACTTAGGAGAGGGATCAGATGGAAAGTGGCAGTGCCTGACTTTATTCTGTTTATACTGTGACAAACCTGTAGTTCTACCCTTTTCTGTGTCTGTTTGTCGGTAACAAACACGATGCAGATGCCGGAAACATTTTTTGTTTTAGTAAACAAAATGGCCGAATTCATTGTAGTATTATTTTTAGAACAGGAGGGTTTTATTTTTTTTAAGACGTGCTTATTGATACTGCAATTTACTGAACTTGTGCATTTACATCAGAGAGGGAGTATACTGTAATACAGTCATGTAACCCTACATGAATCGCATAAGTGAGTATCAACCTTTTGTTCTTTATTAATGTTTTCTTCATGAACTGAGCAATAAAATACTAGTATTTAATAATTAAATTTTATATTTTGATTTCTTTTTCCTCAGTTTTTTAAATCAATGTAGAGCTACTTACAATGCAATACTTATAGTTGGTAATTCTATGAAGCATTGTGAATATGCAGTAATCTATAGCTAGCATATATGATATTAAAGGGCTTTTATCATTAAACTGCACTACAAAACTAGTATAACCTTATTATAAATAGTTTGTTATTCAATTTTGAGAACAAATGGCCAACCAGTGATGAGCAAATGAATTGTCCTGATAGAGAGCCAATAAGATACAAACCAACGTTGGCCCTAAAATGATGTTTGTCTAATATTGAAAGAATAAATGGCCCAACAATGGCTCAATAATATCCGTTCGTTGGTCCAACAATAACCCAACAAGTTGGTCTGATTAAGGGCATGAGAAAATTACCGTTGGCCCAACATTAATTGCTTAAAATGGCCCAACTGTACAAAAATGACGTTTGCCCAATATTGAAAGAATACATTGGCCCAACAGTGGCCCAATATTAACTGTTACATTGGCCCAACAATAAGCCAACAAGTTGGTTTGATTAAAGGCCGATGAGCAAATTACCGTTGGTCCAACATTAATTGCTTAATTACAATGGCCCAACTATACAGAAATGACGTTTGCCCAATATTGAAAGAATACATTGGCCCAACAGTGGCCAAATATTTAAAACTGTTACATTGGCCCAACAATAAGCCAACAAGTTGGTTTGATTAAGGGACGATGACAAAATTACCGATGGCCTAATGTTGAATGCAAACGATGGCCAAACAGAGGTCCAATAACATACTGCTACCTCGGAAAACTTTTAAACTACGATTTAGCAAAACATAAGGGATAACAAATATAATTTGTAACTATATAACGCATGAATTGAAAAGGTATTTTGTTTAAATGCTTTCGTAAGTTTCACTTGTACACCATTCGATACTTTGAAAATCAATTCAGACCTCAACACTTTTTCTTCCTCTTTTGATTTTTTTGTTTTGTTTTCACGTTATAAATAAAGAAAAGTAAAAGCCTAATAGCCCGCTGTTAAATAATTTTGAAAAAAATTTATCAATGTTCTCCATAATGTCACTATATACATGTACAGTTACAGGTGTCAATCGCCGCCAAAACAACAATGATGGATTCCACAATACCATTACTGTATTGGAATATACAAGGGTGGGGCTTACTTGCGGCGAGATTAAAGCGGGGTCCGCTTCACAATTCAGTGCGTAAAACGATCCCAGAAAGCGAGCGCCGGGTTCGCTCTAGCGGACCCAGAGCTGACCCCAAGCGAACGCGAAGCGAACCCGGAATGCACCCACGGCTCAACCAGAACGGTCCCAAAATTTCTGAAAGCGAACCCGAAGCGGAACCCGAGCGAATCAGAGAAGAGAACCCGAGATCCGCTTCCGGTTCGCTCTGGTGTTAGGTTGTATGCGGTCGGAACTGTACCAATATAATACATCGCTACACAATATTTCAGACTTAAACATTCATAGAGGACACTTATTGATTACAATTAAAAAATTAGTTAAATTCATTTAAGTAACCCTTACTTTTAGACAAAAATTCCTAATGTCTTAAAACTTACTCTGTACTTGTTTTGTTTGTTTGTTTTTTTTTTGGATATAGTATTTTATAAATATTGTACATTGTACATACATGTATATTCATAATTGTATTATTGCTAATATTTTTAGGGGAACTCGAGGAAGACTAGTGTATTCGGATTTCTCTCTTTAAATTATGCATTACTATAATTATTATTATCATTATTATTATTATTAGTAGTAGTGGTGGTAGTATAACTAAATATATTTGATACGCTCTGTCACAAGTGACATTGTGTCAATGTTTAATACTAGCTTATTGTACAGGATTTGGTAAGAGTTATCTTTATTTTGGCATTAGGAGTTATCGTTTATTTCATTTACGCACTATTGGTCACTGAGTTGTATTTGTTCTATTTTTATCAACGTATACCCGTCGAACCCGTTTGAGTAGTTTGGTCAGTTATTTATACTGGGTGTTGGCTAGTATGTGTCAGATGAGGTCTGGACGCCGTGAGTTATACTTTACCCATGCTTAGTGATCTTGGGTGTGCCTTTATATAACCCATGCTGTGTGAACTTGGGTGTGTTTTAGCTGTTTCCCCTGCTGTGTGATCTTGGGATTCAGGGATGTTTTGTAGCGGCGTTGAGAGCAAGACCTGGGGGCCAACAGTATGGTTTTTATGTATAAAATGCCACAGCTCAGTAAGTTTTTACACTTTACAATATTTTTGTTGTTAGGTTTAAAGAGTAATTTTCTTTGTAAAACTGTTAGCAATATAGCGAGAATGTAGATATTTACGCTCTAATTCATTTACTTGTTAAATGGCAAATATGTGTTTTCTTCTGTAATTTGTTTGTAATATCTAGTATATTGAACAGATATGTGTTTCGAACATTTTATTAGAAAACCCTATGAAAATTGTAGGTGACCAAAATTGTATATTAAGCTTTTGTTCTGGACGGGAGGATTGGTGTACGTGTGAGGCTACTTAGGATATGGTGGACCGGACGGGACACTATGGTGGACAATATGGTGGACCATGCACGAGGTGTGAAGTGTGAATCTGTCCAGTGATGACCATGATTGAACTTTTGGCCGTTTTCATGTTTATTGTACATATGTAGATAAATTTATTGTTAATTTTTATAAATCTTGTTGTTTCTCGGTATACAGGAGGTCTTACAAAATATTATTTATTTTGGTTTATAAATTCTGATTTAATGAATCCATCACAACTTGAGGTCAGTTGTGACATTTTTGGTGGCAGCGGTGGGATAGACTTCCTGTTACCAAGTATACCTGCATTATTTTCACGTTTTGTAGAAAAGGCTTTTGTTGAAAAAGATTTCTATTGTTTGAATTATTTTTTTTTCGCAGGTTTTGTACAAACTATTTTTTTTCATATGCATTTTGTTATTTTCTTATTTTCACATTTGTTGTTTGTTGTTGCGTTGCATATTGTAACAATGGAGTATGTACAATTAGGAGAAAAGTTACGTTTGCAAGGAACTGAGTTACAAGAGTTTGTTGACAGAAAAGAGAGAGAATATTTTGAAAGGATGGAAAGGGCAGCAGAGAGAGAGAGCGAGAAAGATTGAGAGCGAAATTGAATTAGAAAAACTTAAGAAAGAAACTGAATTACAAAAACTAAAAGCTGGAGAATTAGCTGTAGGTCCATTAGGTCTTGCTTCTCAATCGCTTGCTAAGTTGCCAAAGTTACCTCCGTTTGATGAATCTAAAGATTGTATTGATTCATATTTACAGAGATTCGAAAGGTTTGCTTCGTGTGCTAAGTGGGAACAGTCTTCATGGGCGATTATTCTTAGTGCTCTCCTGAAAGGTAAAGCTCTTGAGGTGTATTCTAGACTTCCAGTTTCAGAGGCTCTGAATTATGGTACCTTGAAGCAAGCGTTGTTAAGGCGTTTTCAACTGACAGAAGAAGGGTTTCGTATCAAGTTCTGTTCCAGCAGACCAGAACAGGGTGAGAATCCTTCACAATTCTTTGCTAGGCTGAACAATTATGTAGAGAAATGGTTGTCTTTAGCAGATAGTCCTAAAACATATGACGGTCTTAAAGATTTGTGTTTAAGAGAACAGTTTTTAAACGGTTGTAGTAAGCAGTTGGGAATGTATCTTAAAGAAAGACATCCGAAAAACGTAGAAGAAATGTCAGATCTCGCAGACCAATTTATTGAAGCCCATGGTTATACTTCATTCACTAAAGACTTACAAGTTTTTCAGAGGCAACCTCCAAGTATTTCCAGTGTTCAGGGTAACAGCAGTGGATCCTTTCAAGAGCAACAGGTATACCAAGGATCACCACAGCAAAAGGGTGAGAGAAAATGTTAAATCTGTGGGAAAAGTGGTCATTTGGCAAGAAACTGTTTCTCCAAGCAGAAAATTTCTCGTGCAGTACCTACTTCACACAATACTCAAAAGGCTGCGATGTTACAGAGTCAACATAACTGTGAGTTGAATTGCATAAAATCTAATGACAATTCTAGTTCCAGCTTACAGAATTCTGCTGAAGTCAAGACGGACAATGCTATATCGCATCAAAATCAGCCTCGCATAGGATCAGCATGCATTCTCAAACATAAACTGTTGCAGTGTTGTGTCACAGATGGACTTGTAAAACTCGCATGTGGACACATATTACCTGTTATTGGAGGCGTCTGCAAGGTTTGTGAAAAGATGCCCGTTGCTATGGGTTATGTCGGTGAGAACTTTGTTAAAGTATTAAGAGACTCAGGTTGTAGTGGTGTTGTTGTGAAAAGAGATCTGGTTACAGATGATCAGCTGACTGGACAAGTGCAGAAATGTGTTCTGATAGACGGCACAGTTCGTACAGTAGAGGAGGCTTCCATCTATGTCGACACTCCCTATTTCACAGGTAATATCAATGCTCTATGTATGAAAGAACCTGTTTACGATCTTATTATAGGTAACATCGATGGTGCCAGAAATCAGACGGATCCTGATCCACAGTGGTGTAGAAAAGACGTTAGAGAAGAGTGTAGTCAAGTTCTTCAAGCGGTACAGACAAGGAATCAAAAGAAAAAAGAGAGAAAGGTATGAAAAAGCTAAGAGTTACAGATTTAGTGGATACTGATATGACAATTGATCAGATGAAACAACTGCAGATGGATGATTCTTCCTTGAAAGTGTATCGTGAGCATGCAGCGACTGGCAGGAAGAAGAACATTGGTGAAAATATAGAGACATGGTTTAGTGTTGAAAGAGGACTGTTGTACAGACATTATCATTCAAGAAAGGTTAGTGATGAAAAACTATATAAACAACTTGTTCCAGAACCTTTGCGACAGAAAGTCATGAAGATTGCGCACGACAGTATCCTAGGCGGACATCTTGGTACAAAGAAGACTCTAGACCGCATCATGTCAAATTTCTATTGGCCTGGAATCCAGGGTGACGTGACGAGATATTGCCAATCATGTGACATATGCCAAAGAACATTTCCTAAAGGCAAAGTGACGAAGGTTCCGTTGGAGAAAATGCCACTTATTGATACACCATTTGAACGGGTAGCCGTAGATTTGGTAGGTCCGCTTTCTCCAATTACTGACAAAGGCAATAGATATATTTTGACTGTTGTAGATTACAGTACTAGGTATCCAGAGGCGGTTGCATTGAAGAACATCGATACAGAGACGGTGGCAGAAGCGTTGGTAGAGATATTCAGCAGAGTTGGCATTCCAAAAGAAGTTCTGTCGGACATGGGTACGCAATTTACCTCCAACAACATGAAAGAGGTGGGTCGACTTTTATCATTTAAGCAATTAGTAACAACTCCATACCATCCAGCATGTAATGGACTAGTAGAAAAGTTCAATGGTACTTTGAAGTCAATGTTAAGGAAAATGAGTTCTGAAAGACCAAAAGACTGGGATAGATATTTACCAGCATTGTTATTTGCTTATCGAGAAGTTCCACAAGAAAGACTAAATTTTCTCCATTTGATCTAGTTTATGCACGTAATGTTAGGGGACCTATGGCAGTTTTGAAAGAACTGTGGACAAAGGAGGAGAAGGACCCGGAAGTGAAAACTACTTACCAGTATGTGCTTGACCTTAAGGAGCGACTAGCAAGAACGTGTGAGCTGGCTCAGAGAGAACTTCAGAAGTCCAAAGATTATCACAAGAAACAGTATGATAAAAGAACAAAGCCGAGATCTTTCAAGGTTGGTGATTTCGTTCTTCTTTTGCTTCCAACAGACCATAACAAACTTTTAATGCAGTGGAAAGGACCTTTCAAAGTAGTTGATAGAAAAGGACGAACTGATTACCAAATAGATATGAATGGACATATTCGTTTGTTTCATGCAAATTTATTGAAGAAATACAATGTTCGAGAGGAAAGGAACACAGATTCGCCAACAACTTTAGCATCTTGTGTCCTTTTGGAATCGGAGGAAACAGAGGACTCCAGTAATGATAATTTGTTACATCTTCTTCCAATGAAGGAAACAGAATCATTCACAGATGTTAAGGTCAATCATTCACTGTCATCAGATCAGCTTGAAAACATAAATGATGTTTTACATGAATTTCAGGAAGTTTTAACAGATCTACCTGGTAGAACGAATGTTATCCAGCACGAAGTTCATCTCACTACCAAAGAACCAATCAGAAACAGACCATATCAGATACCGTATGCAGTCAGAAGTGCAGTCCGAGAAGAAATACAGCATATGATTGACATGGACATCATCGAACCATCAGAATCACCGTATGCTAGTTCGATTGTCATGGCAAAGAAGTCCGATGGTAGCCAGAGAATATGTGTGGATTTTCGTAACTTGAATAAGGTAACGATTTTTGATCCAGAACCAATGCCAGATCCAGATGAAATCATGACTAAAATAAGCAATACTCGTTTCTTTTCTAAACTTGATTTATGTAAGGGTTATTGGCAGATTCCGATGAGAGAAGAAGACAGAGATTTAACATCATTTTTAACACCAGATGGTTTGTACAGATTTAAACTAATGCCCTTCGGTATGAAGAATAGCCCAGCTACTTTTAACAGGCTAATAAGGAAAATTCTCAAAGGTTTAGAGCATACTGATAGTTTTGTTGATGACATTCTCATTCATACAGAAACTTTTGAAGAACATATTACAGAACTGAGAAAAGTGCTGGAGAGACTTCAGAGAGAGCGCAATTAACAGCAAAACCATCCAAATGTGAGATAGCGCAGACGAGACTTGAGTACTTGGGTCATGTTATTGGAGGAGGAACCTTACAGCCAACCAGCAAGAAGTTAAGAGCTATCCAAGAAGCACCAAGGCCAGAGACAAAGAAGCAGGTTAGATCTTTCCTTGGTTTGATTGGCTATTACAGAAAATTTGTGCCAAACTTTTCCACCATTGCTGCTCCTTTAACTGACTTAACCAAGAAAGGTGTTCCAAACAAATTTGACTGGAAACAAGAACATGATAATTCATTTAAGAGTTTAAAATCCATGTTGCTCTACAGTCCAATTCTCAGATTACCAGATTTGACGAAGCCATTCATCTTAAGAACCGATGCATCTAATCATGGAGTTGGTGCAGTGTTGATGCAGAAGCACGACGGACGTACATTTCCTGTTGCGTACGCAAGCTGGAAGCTGCTAGACAGAGAACAACGTTATTCGGTTGTGGAGAAAGAGTGTCTTGCAGTCGTATGGGCTATACAGAAATTTCAGTCTTACTTGTATGGAAGAGCGTTTGTTGTGGAGACATATCATAGACCACTACTTCATTTACAAAAGACTAAAGTTTCAAACAGCAGATTGATGAGATGGTCTCTTTTTCTACAAGCGTTCAACTTTAGAACTGAAGTTATTAGAGGTGTAGATAACATTGGAGCTGATTTTCTCAGTCGTGTTGTTCCTGAGTAAGTTCTTGTTCATAAAGACTTTGTTGTGTACATAGTTTTTCATTTATGTCACAAAATTGCATTTTGTGTCTTAAGAAGGGAGGTATTGTCACAAGTGACATTGTGTCAATGTTTAATACTAGCTTATTGTACAGGATTTGGTAAGAGTTATCTTTATTTTGGCATTAGGAGTTATCGTTTATTTCATTTACGCACTATTGGTCACTGAGTTGTATTTGTTCTATTTTTATCAACGTATACTCGTCGAACCCGTTTGAGTAGTTTGGTCAATTATTTATACTGGGTGTTGGCTAGTGTGTGTCAGATGAGGTCTGGACGCCGTGAGTTATACTTTACCCATGCTTAGTGATCTTGGGTGTGCCTTTATATAACCCATGCTGTGTGAACTTGGGTGTGTTTTAGCTGTTTCCCCTGCTGTGTGATCTTGGGATTCAGGGATGTTTTGTAGCGGCGTTGAGAGCAAGACCTGGGGGCCGACAGTATGGTTTTTATGTATAAAATGCCACAGCTCAGTAAGTTTTTACACTTTACAATATTTTTGTTGTTAGGTTTAAAGAGTAATTTTCTTTGTAAAACTGTTAGCAATATAGCGAGAATGTAGATATTTACGCTCTAATTCATTTACTTGTTAAATGGCAAATATGTGTTTTCTTCTGTAATTTGTTTGTAATATCTAGTATATTGAACAGATATGTGTTTCGAACATTTTATTAGAAAACCCTATGAAAATTGTAGGTGACCAAAATTGTATATTAAGCTTTTGTTCTGGACGGGAGGATTGGTGTACGTGTGAGGCTACTTAGGATATGGTGGACCGGACGGGACACTATGGTGGACAATATGGTGGACCATGCACGTGGTGTGAAGTGTGAATCTGTCCAGTGATGACCATGATTGAACTTTTGGCCGTTTTCATGTTTATTGTACATATGTAGATAAATTTATTGTTAATTTTTATAAATCTTGTTGTTTCTCGGTATACAGGAGGTCTTACAAAATATTATTTATTTTGGTTTGTAAATTCTGATTTAACGAATCCATCACAACTTGAGGTCAGTTGTGACACGCTCTTATGCGTAAAATAACAAGGGAAAAGGAATTTATTGTATAGATAAAAATAAAAGAATTAGTGTTTTTATGTGCATTTATTTACAGATAAAGTTTAATAATCAACACAGATTTCTTCGTCCTGATTTTATTGAAAAAAAAATCTTATATCGATAGCAAATTTAACTTTGGTATTCATGTGTTTTTGTATTCTGAAAAATTTGCTTTTTAGATTAAATGATGTTTTGATTTTTTGTGTACAATTTTAATGATAACAACAATTTATACCATCATATTATTTTCCGTTAAAGACACACAAGATGCACTCAGAAATCAGCAAGGAGTTTTTCACACCAATTGCAAAAGGGTAAGTTTTTTGAGAAAGCTGTTTATATAATTCTTTGATTTGGATTGATTTCTTGTTTTATGTGTATCAAAATGATAGCATAGTTTTGTTAAGTATTTGGTATTAAATTGCTGATGTGCACTCAGTCTGATTTCTGAACCTCACGATTAATGAAAAAAAAGTAAAACGAACCGTAATAAAAACAATTGTAGTAAAAGTAACTTTTACCAAGTCAGCTTTGAATTTCGGGATAATAATGTGACCGATTATCTGGCATAAATGACTTCTTGGACTGTAATTAATATATTGCTTAACGGAACGATGATCTTTCATGCATCACTGATGTTCCATAATTTATAGATCTTTTATTCTAGATGTAAAGGTATTTGTGTCTTCAATAATTTTTTTCGTAAGAAATAGACGTGTAGTCTTCCAGCAATTGATTGACTTTAATGTTGAACCACTCTGACTTAAAATCAAAAGAAAAATGAAAACCTGTTCCCGATGTAGCTATGCTAAATGACATTGTCGTTTTAGTCTTTTTATTACTACGCAGCATTGTTAAGGATTGAAAAAGGGAACGGGGCTAAATTTATACGGGGAATGTTTACTGTCTCACAACAATAGGTACATTTTGTATTCCTCATAACACCAAAAAAACTAAATAATTTGCAATTTTAAACTGTTACAGTAATAATTTAATTTTACTTGTAACACGTCATTTGATTGGATGAAAGATTTTATCCATTTTGTATAACATAACTTGCCTACGTCACAATGAATTACGTCAAAAAACGTATTACTCCGCTTGACGTCACTTTTAAAATTTAATCAATGTGAAGCCTTATTCTGGGGGGGGGGGAATTGTCTCATTGTCTGCACTGAAATTAAATTATAAGGAATGAAGCTTATTTCAACTTATATTATACGATATAACAAAACTTGGGGCAGCTTACGCTTTTTTATAAACCGCTTCGCGGTTTATAAAGCGTAAACTGCCCCAAGTTATGTTATATCGTATAATATAAGTTGAAATAAGCTTCACTCCTTAATTAGCATAACCAACATCAAAACTTATCAATGCATTAAGACTAATTGCTAGTTAAATCCCAGACAACAGTTTATAAACAAATCACTGATCGCAGCAAACTTGTCGACATGACGACATGACGTCAGTTTGGTAAAAATGACGTAATTTATGTGAAGTGAATGGCAGATCAAGTATATTTTTCACAATGTAAAATGAATTTTATTATTAAACAGAATATTATTTACAGATTTTAGATAGGCTATTAAAATCAATGTAAAACCTTTACTGCTAAAGGTGTTTAGTGCTATTAATCTATGATTAGCGAGGATATGAAGATAAAGAACAGTATGTAATCTCAAAGTCATTAAAATAATACAAAACAGAAACAGAGCAAACACGAACCTTCAAAACATCAGAGGTGGGATCAGGTGCCATGGAGCAGTGAGCATCCCCTGCTGACCGGTCACACCCGTCGTGTGCTCCTTGTCATGATCAGGAAATAACGGAAAATCCGTCGTCAATTCAGTGTATAAATAATGGACTAACAATTAGTGTGAAAAACGTCAGTCAGCATTTGACTCAATGATAAATTATATTTGCTGACAAGGTCATTGTATCGACCATAGAACTTAGGAAATGTTGACTTTAAGCGAGACTGTTGATATTCTTGTTTCATCAACTTGCTTGTCAATAATTTACCTCGTTTTAGAAATTGTTCATATAAGCAGAGCATCCTCTTGCGTATCGAATCAGATGAGATATGTATACTCCGTTTGTAGGTGATGAAGGTATATTGCTGCATAAGTAACGGAAGCTGACGATAGAATAGTTAAAGTCATCACGTTTATCATATAACTTCGCAGCACAGTTAAGGTTAAAGTAAGGAGGCGGGGCCTAATTTGTACGGGAAATGTTTACTATGACGTCACACATAATATCAGGTCTTCAAAATACCACAAAATGAAATTATTTGCTATTTCAAACAGCTGGATACCTGTATACTACATACAAACTTACTATTACATGTAGTTTTGTCGTTTGTTAAATCCCCCACAACAGTATATAAACGATCATCGATCACAATGCACTTGTCAATGTGACGTCATCTCGTAAAAATGACGCAGTTTGTACACAGTGGGAGGCTGATCAAGTCAAATTTTGTACAATGAAAAATGTCTTTTGTTCTGAAATAAAAATATTATTTGCAATTAAATATATAGGCCGTTTACTTGGATGCGATGTATATTTTAGTATTTTATTAATAAACTGTCCGTACATTCTCAGACTGGTGATACTGTCGTGTGTTTGTATGCAGATTCATTAAAAAAGTAATGGAAGGGCCCTAATAAATCGATTTATTGCAAGGGCATACCCTCAGTGTATCTTGACAAGTTTTTACACATAAACTCAAGAAGCATTAAGCTATTTGAAAAGTGCTGCGAACCTCGTGAAATCTTGTAAATAAATTAATTATTGCTATATTTAATGTAGTTGACCAGCAATATATTCAATCTGTCGTCCAACAAATTAAATTTTAGCAATTAAAAAAGGGAATCTATATAGGTTCGCAGCACTTTTCACAAACAAAATAAAGTGTTGAAAAGGATTATAAATTGAATTGAGATTTTTAACTTGGTTATGCCCTTGCAATATTGGAATTTATCGATGACCTCTAAACTGCAAGTATAATTCCTAAAATCATGTGACGTTGACATCACGTGACAAGTTTAAATAAAAAATCAAAATGCCCCCAACATGTAGATTCAAATCCTCAACATTTTTTTGATACCAGTGAAGTCCTAAAAAAGAATCGCCCATCTTATAAAGTATGAATTTTTTATCTTCAAAAATCGCCGATATTGCCATTTGTAACCTTAACTGTGCTGCGTTTGTTGTTAGATAACCATTAACGTCTTTTTCAAGTTAAATATCTAAGTTTGAAACAGATGTGTCAGACGCTGTGGTATCTTTTATCTCAAGCTTACCAGGATATATCGTATCGACGTAGAATGGAAATTGCCATTGTTAATTGACAATACGTCGTCGATATATCTAAATGTCGAGTTGAAGGTCACAGCACAGTAATTAATTTTACCATGCTTATGTGTACAGGTTTGGCATGTGTAACATCGAGGTGACTTATTAAATCCCGTTTTCGCAAGGGCATACACTTAATAGATGTTAGTCATTTTTTAAATATAAATAAAACATGATTTTCTTAACTTGAAAAGTGCTGCTGCTTTCTTTAAATCTAGAGTGTGACTTAATAAGGACATAAAAACTTGGTAAAGGTCAAACATATTTCGACAAGGACATATTTACTTGAAATTTTAACTAATAAAATGCAAATTCTTTTTAAAGCAGCAGCACTTTCCAGAAAGTACAAAGTATGCCCTTGCATAATTGAAATTTGTTTATTACCTCGATTCAGTACACATACTATGCATTTATCACATGACTATCCATTGATGGGACCAAACGTAGAACAGTACAGCGTGGGGTACACTATGTTATTTCAGTAAGCATTTAAGTTATGTAATGATATAAAGATAAATTCAGTTTTAAAGAGTTCCCGTTTTTTGCACGTCTATATTCCATTGATTTCTTCATAGTAGGCCTTAACAGTGCTGCGTATCCGTTTTTGTTTGTCGTCGATTGGTCGTTAACATTGGAACATTAGATTTTCCTCATACACCACTGAGCCACATTCAATAAAATTTTGACATATAGCATCTATGCGTGAAGGGAAACAAAAATTGTAAATTTCATGGTCCCTGCCCCCTGGAGCCTGAGGGATGGGGCCAAAGCCAGTTAAATTAATGCATTTTTTAAAAAAAATTCGTTTAATCCTGGACATCCAGCAGTCAAACTGGTGACATAAATGTAAAAAGCATTGAGTTCTCTACTAAAGTTGTGAAATTCATGGCCCCAGGGTCAGGGGTCCTAGTGCTAGGGCGGGGCAATGTAGAGCATATAGAATAAGTGCATTATTTATTTGAAACTGTTTTTCTATGGTCCTGTTTTAACAAACATAATGCAAAGATATGATGAGCAAGAGTGGCTCTTTTAAAAATGTAAATTTCCCAGGGTCAGGGGTTCTGGTGTTAAGTCGGAGTTCTCGCAAATATACAGGGAAAATAATCAGTTCTTTAAAAATGGTCTCTGCCCCTGTGTATTATTTATACAAACTATATGCTTGTTATGAAAAGTAAAAATGTCTCTTTCAAAATTGTAAAATAAGTAATTTAAGCAAGAAATTTTATAATACAAAAAGTACTTTCATCGTCTTAAAGGTCAGATGGACTTTTAAGTAATACATAAATAGAAATGAGACAAAAACAGTTCGTCATGTAGGGATCTTCAAAGACCAAGAGAGGCAGATGTAAGAGTTTCAATAATGATTACATACAGAACAGAAGCACTAATTGTTTATTTAAAAAACTTTATGGTGATGGTAATAAATGGGGAACATGATAGAACCTATTCATTTATGAACTCTTCATAGATACTAGACTTATTAATTTTTTTCTTTATTCTAGCATGCTATACCTGCTTTTCGGATTTACTTTTCTTTTAATCATTACCTACATGGAAAAGAAATTTGAAAGAAATATCGTTCGCAACCCTATGCTACATATTAATAAACAGTACCCTCTGAAAAATCAACAATTTTTCAAAAACAAAACAACTGTGAGAGTAAAAGCAGTCAACCTTACCAATAAACCGTCAGTTAAATACAAAGAAGATTCCTGTGATGTTGAAACTAAAAAGTTTTATCTTCAGCACAGAAAGAAAAATAACGATGTATTTTTAAGTAAGTATACATTTGTGAGCAAGTATGCATGTACTTTACACAATGGATTTTAAAGTAATATCAGTACTAGATAAAATTGTTTTAGTAAGGTAGATTTTAAATAGCATTCACCATAATTGCAAAGCAAAGCAAAAAAATAATAATAAAAATCCATGTAATTATGTATATTTGATAATACTGTTGATGATAAAAAAATATAATGAATAACTATTAGAAAGACACTAGGGAAAGGGTGAACTCCTTAATTTTATGTTCACTATTAATGACATCATTTTTATTCAGATTTTACACCAATTGGTGGATCGGACTGGCAATTTTGTTCTACTGTTCCTTGCGTAGATTTGAATGAAATTATTTTCTCGAAGTCAAAAGAAGAAGAAAAACAGCTGATTCCTAAATGCTCCGACAATTATGTGCATCTGGATTCCAAGAATCATTCAAAAGATGTTCCTGTTTTTAAGTTTCCAGATAAATGTCTGAAAAGATTTATCAGCAAATTCTGCACAGACAATTTCGCTGTCCCCAACATTGTTCATTACATATGGCTTGGAAAGCACGAAATTGAGTTTATTTATTTTGTGACCTTTTATAGCACTCACAAAAACCAAAATCATTGTCTAATTTTTCATTATTATGACGTTTTACCTTTTGGAAAATGGTGGGATGTACTTAAAAAAATTATCAAAAACATAGTGTATGTAAAAATTAATCCACCATTCCAAATTGCAGGAAAGAAAATTCATTGGGTGGAACACAAGTCTGACATCTTGAGACTTAAGATATTGAAAGGTACCAATCCTTTTTTCCTACTATTTTCTTTAGAATTTATTCACGCAAAAATGTATAAAATATATGTATTGAAACACTGAAAAACAACTTTTATTCACGACGACTTTATATCGCAATTTACCAAGCTGGGGAGGTAGTTCGCGGCGATTAATTTTAGCGAACAAGCCTATTTTGAACTGTTGCAGGCCTTTCAACTACCGCTAGGGTTCGCTCTTATGAACGATAACTCATTGCTGAAGTTTGTTTAGAGCAGGTCGGAGGTATCTAACTGTTTATACACAAGTCAGTTCTTAGAATTTTCCAAGTGTTTCGTTGCTGCCAGTAGAATCAAATGGTTTTAAAGTTTAGCACTAATGTTAAACTAGTTTACAATATAGTTGCGGACACCGTTTAATTACATATAAGTAAAATATTTAATTAAAATAAAAAGTTAAATCTTTCCTCTGTTTTATTTCTAACCTATTTGTAAAAATATATTAGTTATATAGGAAGCGCAGTTTTTAGTGCACACACAAAAACATCACCTTATATTTTCTTCTTCATAACAATCGTCAAAGAGAGTTAAAAATATTGAATATAGTCTGTTCCCCATTCATTTGACCTTGTTATTTCAAATGAAGTGAGACATTCTCCTTCTTTTGGTCAAGACTTTTGTGTAAAAGAACAATACCAATGCTGGAGCAGCCTATATGCCATTCCTATAAACGATAACTCATAAATTGGCACTTAATTGGTCATTTTTCACACCTGAGTTACCTGTCCTTAAAACACAGCATCATACAAGTCAATTATAAATAATTTAACTTTTTTTATGATTTAACTAAAGGTATTCATAAGTTATTAACGTTTTTGATAATTTCATGCACACAAACATCTATCTATGAATTGTTTTTTACCGAATGTGCAATTTGAAAAATTAGTTGAAAGGCTTAACTGTAGTTAATTGAGACGGAGAGTTTAAAGACCGGTTAGCGGTGAGAAAATTCGCAATGATGTAGCTCTCGCGAACCTCGCGAAAAAGTTGATTTACAGTATTAAACGTTTAGAAATTAACTTTCTGTTTGCTTTTTATAGAATACGGCGGTGTATACCTTGATACAGACCAATACGTCCTCAGATCGTTAAACAAATTCAGAAGCAATGAATGCACCATGGGGAACGCACACGATGGATCAACGGGTAGTGCATTAATAATTGCAGGAAAAAATGCAACATTTATTAACATTTGGATCGATAGTTATAAATCCTATAATCCAAATATATGGGGAGCAAATTCAGTGACGATGGCAAGAAAACTCTACACACAGTTTCCACAACATGTCTTTTTGCATGAACACCATTGCCTATTCTTTCCACACCGGTACCTTTTGTACAACCAAAATTACAAATGGTCACACGCCTACGGACTTCATCTTTATGAAAAAAGAGAAAGATGGAAGGAAGTCCAACAATGGAATTTAGTAACTATAAGAAAATTGAACAATACGATTGGTGCTGTTTTTAGGTATATCCTGTTTGGAAACAAGGAACTATGCAATTAGGGCGTTATTCAAACTGTAATTTCATTTCTTCTTTTATTTAAAATTACTATATGTACCTAAGATGTTCTGCTAGCAAGATTAATTGATTAAATATGCTTTGAATGTTCATTTTTCAATACGACTCTTCATTTTTTATACAACAGAAATATAATCTAGGAAATGCTAATAGCTAGAATTATTCTGTTTACAATAGTACAACTATAGTGACTTTGCTTTGATTTTCCTTAACATATAAACCAAATTGAAGAAATTATATGTTTGCCAAGGTAGAATCATAATTATTTGAAAAAATACGACTAAATATATATAGGGATGGTCTTGTCATTCCGTGAATTTACAAAGAAAGATAAATAAATATATATTAGAGAGATTCCAAGGATTGTAAACTTACTCTACTTCTTATTTTGTAAATAAAAATCACTTGATGAATCAGAAACATTGAGCATCACATACATGCGATGAATGGAATATGTTTTGATGACTGGCCAATAATGGCTATTTATGTCCTTAAGAATGGACCTACTTCAAGGCACATCCCTGATCAAACATCTGGGAAATATACCTCATTAAAAGCAACCAAAAAAGAACTGATAGCATGTATCCCACAATGCAACGCTTAAACGAAATTTGGTCAAAACAGGACATGTTTCTTCCTTGCAGTTTTCCAGTTAAAAAAATATTTTCATCTTCACCTATGCAGATATTAGATGTCACACGTTGAATCCAAATTATAAATACAATTTATGTTATCATTTTTAAACATTTGATATACAAACGAGGTTTAGCTAAACGAGAATGAAGTTCAGATTGTGATATGAGTACTCACTACTAAAGTATAAGCTAATAAAACTAGATTTTAAACAGTATACACATTCTAGTTGGATACCTAGAACCTTAGTATCACTGTTTGATAAAAAAATATTATAATACGTTTAAAAATGTAAAAGGAGCTTTAATAACAAATGTATAAATCTTATCTCGAGCTCCCGGGCAGAGATCAATATTCTTATTCCGTTTTGACTTTTTGTAAAGCGGGGCGATTTCCAAAAATATTATCTTTATTTCAACCTAAGAATTGAAGGACTTTCAGTAACAAATGGAAATTTGGGCATTTCTTTTATACCTTTATTTTCTTTTCTCGGAAAGTTTACCCCCATCTTACACGTGTAAAAAATACGAATACATATACATATTATTACAGTACAAATAGTTAATGACATGTTACATGTATGAATATGAAAATATATTTAGGCCTAATGACTGATATCCACCGATTAATTTGATTTTCAATTGTTAAGGAGACGTAAAATTTATCACTAATGATTCACATTTTTCATAATAGAATTGTTTTCAATTAACTGCTTCTTTTCGCTCTAGCTTAATGGCGATCCGCGTTAAGGGGGATGTCCGGCCACCTTTAGTGCAATGAGAACAAAATGTAAACATTTCTTCAAAAAATGCATTACATTTTGATCAAATTTCAAGTCCTTATGATAAAGATACAATAAATATGCATAACTGAATGCATGTTGTGTATATATAATCTATACTTTTGCAGAAAAATGCTTTTGATATGCTCCTTAGAACTGCGCAACTACAGAATTCAGCAGAGCCTTAAAGAATCCAAAAAAAATATGCAAACTGTGCATTAATGTTCTCTCTACAACCATTTGTTGAGAAAATGTCTAAATTTTGCACTTTTAAATGATAATTTCAAGTTCAAAATAAGGTACCGTTGTCTTCAAAAAGAGTGTAAAGAACCATGAAAGTAGTTCATGGATAGCAGCACGTGGTCTATTTCTAGCACAGAATTTTGTTTTCCAGGGGCCCGTTTCACAAAACTATCTTATGACTAAGATCTGTATTAAGACCGAAAATTATCGTAAGATTGCAACATAGCCGTTTCACAAAACTGTCATATCTTATGATAATCTTAAGATCTATCATAATCTTAAGACAACTAGATACATGTCTTAAATCTTAAGTGAAACTGCGACAGTATATATTTTGGCCATAAACCAAAGAATATTTAAAGAAAACGGCTTTTAGAGATAGAACAATCCTTTGGACTATATCCGCCAGTGAGAACAATGACACAGCCCCCCCCCCACCCCCCCCCCCATAATTTGCCAAAAAAAATATACGATAGGAAACTAAAATAACATACTTAATGTTTTTTTACTTTATTCATGCCAAGACATTTTCCTTTGATTTTGCCCAATCCCAATTGAAATAGCCCCCCCCCCCCCAAAAAAAAACAAACAAACAAACAAAAACCCACCAAATGCTTCTTAAGTTCATATGCATTTTTATGGATTTGAAAAGTCCATGGATTTTACTTTAATTTATTTTGTTACATTGTGGCAGACAATATATAAATTGTTTTTATATGTCTCTAACTGTGGTGATTTAATTTCAAAGTAAACATTACATTCACCCGCACAACAATCAAATAGTTTTATTTTTGAGTCATCCTCATTAATCCACCGGAATGTGTATGACAATTTAGTATGCTGTAATACCCCCGGGTATTTGATGCTGAATGTACAGGCTTTCTTTCTGCCTTTTTTTATAATAGTATTGAAACCGTAACATTTCTATTGGAATTTTTTCTTTCGTTTCCCTTCTTCATCTGTTATCATTGATATTTTGTTGCAGTAGTTGAAGCGTTTCAAAGACAACTGCATCGAATTAATGTTATGAACAAACTTTGAACACGATTTGGTGTTTCAAAAGGAGTCATTGTTAAAATCGTTCATTGCATGTATTTGCAAAGCTTCAAATACACTAGTAGTCTAAATCACATGCATTTTGTCAGAAACTACTATTTCCGGAGCCAAAAAAAGAGACATTTAAGCAAACATTATTTATTAAAATTTTGTGATGAAATTAATTCAAATTTAATTTTAATGACCCCTCACAAACACAAAAAACATTAAAGTTGATACAATAAAATGCCCCCCCCCCCCCCGAGGGTATATCTGCAAAAGAAACAAACTGAGACGCACGTTATATCAATATTTCAAAGAAAATTAAAAAAAGACATATTTTAAATAAAAATCCCTGTGATATTGAGAATGGAATTTGTCTTAAAACTTGTCGTAAGATTTCTAATACTTAAGATCGTTTTGTGAAACAGCAGTAACAAATCTTACGATTGTCATAAGTCAGATCTTAAGATGATCGTAAGATCTGTCTTAGGACAATCTTACGATAGTTTTGTGAAACGCAGCCCTGACCTCCTCTTGATATGGAGGGACATAACAATCTTTAAATGTAGAAGAGAATTACAGTTGCAAAATATTTCAAATAATATGAACACTTTTAAAAGAGGAAAGGTGTTATAGTGTGGCTTGAAGTAATTTATTTAGTATTATTATCGAACAGTTGTTAAATAGTGTACATATTGATATAAAAAAAAATCTTAAACTCTTTGATTCCAGGTAAGGAAAAATGAGCACCATCAAAGTTAAAAATTAAGTTTGTAGGTTTGCCACAGATAACTTATATTATCTATCAAAATTTTAATTATCACCGATGAAACACAAAGAAATTAGACACATAAAATCGATATGAATGACCTTGTTTTAGTACCTACTAGTATATATTACGAGGGGTGATCAAAAAGTTCGCGAACTATCTCTATATCTACAAAACCACAATTCAGATTAGAAACATAGCCAAACACAAGTTCTATAAATAGCATATGCTGAAGTTTTGCTCCATGTTTGTGACGTCACTGTCTGAAAATGGCGTCATTATGCAGGTACTTGTGACGAAAATGGTTGTCTCAGTGGAACTCTTTCAACATCGTCGGAACCCACGGGTTTTCTCTCCGTTACACTGCATTTCAGTGTAACGGAGAGAAAACCCGTGGGTTCCGACGATGCTCTTTCAAGAAACGACTATAATATTTATGGTATATCTTAGAAATGCCTTTGAAGTAGCGTACAAGAATTTGTTCACAGTTTATTAAGACAAATGACTTCCTATCATTTTAATCAATGATTGGATAGATCGTTTTAGTGAAGGAAGGCAGATGGTTAAATATGATACTTGTTATGTTGCCCGGTGAAAGCAAGTTTGAAAAGGAATGTGTTTTTAATTAAGCAATATGCCATCAAAGACCTCCAATTTACACTTTGAAAAATACTTGAATATTTCAACAATAATATAACTATCAAATACCTAAGATATTGTTTACTTTTTGATCACCCCTTGTATACTGTGTCAAATAAACATGCATTTACAATTTTCATTACAGCGGAGCAACATTTGAAAAGGAATGAAATCATTTATCAGTGGGTTAGGAGATTTAATGAATAAAAAAAACTTTATCTCTATTTGCCCATATTGTCAAAATTACAATTTCACAAAGTAAAGAAAAAAAATCAACATAATTAAATATTTCATACCATCTTAAAAATGACGTTTGGTAGTCCTCCCAACTCAGGGGAAAATTATTGGGTCCGTATTTATAGATGAGAAAAAAATTCCTTAAAATTTAAACATAATTGTTGACGGAAGAAAAAGAAAAAAATATTGTGTAATGGAATGTAAATAAATGAGTCGGGCCATTTCTAGGCAGTAGATCGGGAGAGAGGGAAACCAAATATTTTTATAACAAGTGGTCTTATAAGGCTAGTACATGTTCCATCACATACTTAGTAATGCAAGTAATTGTTGAATCTTTGACACTATTTTGAAAAACAAACATAGGATTTTCGGGAGGGGGGTAGCCTCTCAATTTTTTTGGCGATGATAGACATAGCATATGTAATGGACCTTTCTTTGCAAACATTGTGCTCGCTTCTAAATTTCAAAGAAACAACTCAATATATTTTATCAAGCATCGTATGTTTAATGAGCGAGAGCTTACAACGTTGTCAACATAATGAGACATGATGCGTTTTTATGTCCAAACATTTCTCCATACAATGTGTGGGTCATTGCAAACAATCTAGCTATTTATGTGAGGTGCCTGAAGGAAATCACATAACAGCCTATTTTTTCTATCTAACTTCTAAACAAAATAGACATATGTACCAACTTTTACAATGTAAAACCTGTAATTACAATTTGTTTTTCATGCACCGCATATTGTTTAACATTTTCAAATTAAATGCTAAGTATCCTCCTTGCAGTGCCCCATTTGAAAATAACTTCTATCGCCACAGAAAAAAGACCCGCCGTAAACACATATGTTTAGAATATTTTTATCTTTTTTTCTTGAGTTTTAAAGAAACCAACAAATTATCAAGACTTGCTCCATGAAAAATTAAATATAATCACGGTAATAAACGGATCTATCCACAGCAGATATATGCACATGCCAACCACGTGCTCAGTGGAATAATTTTAACGAGGAAACTCGAGCTGTAAACAGAGCAGTTTTTCCCGATTTGCTGGAGTGGGGTTAAAATCGCGTTTTTTCATTAATCAGACGATGCGATGCAACAAATAAAAGTAGTAAGTAATATAACCTAATTATTATTAAAAAAGTAATTTCTTGTCTTGATGTTATTATGGTTGCATTTATTCTAAAATCAATGTTATTCGAACTCTGTGTGACAGAGGAATGGCGGACGAAATAAACACATGGCCTCAGGAAGACACCCATATGAAAAATCAAATTTTCAAGAATTATGGATAATGACAAGAAAAAAGCGAAACAAATGGTTGTAGCCATATTATCAATGAATCAATTTAACACCATTTTCAATGCATTTATCATTTCGTGAATGCTGTAGCTGCGCAGTTCTAACATGATTAATTTCCTCCTAATTAAAACAAAATAAACTTAATTGTTTACTTATTTTGGTCTCTAACAGTAGGTAATTAGTGTGTTAGCACTTTGAGTAACTTTGGGCTACTTTAGTGGAGTATTAAGCGCATTCTTGGTATTTCTTATTTTACACCAGACTAGATCCAATATGGCTTGTACATCCCCCTTAAGCAATGTCCTCGTTTATTGTTCAACCCTTTCAAGGCGACTTGTTGATGGGCGGAGTTAAATCAAATGAAACATAGATTTTTAGTGTGCACTATTTATTCCAAAGGAAACTTAACACCTACAGTGCCTTAACTAAAAAAAATTATTATGTATGTCCCTGTTAAAATGACAGGTTAACATGAACGATTACATTTACTTCTAGGTAGGAGCGTGTCTTGTGACTTGTCTATATTGAGGACGGTGGAAAGATAAAAAGCTATATTTAGATTTCTTGGAATATGGCTATAAATAAATGTATACGAAATAGAGACGTGCAGTTGTTAGCTCCGCCTACTGCGGCGGTTTGTCAAGTATCCTGCTTATGCCTAGTTATACCAGTTGTCAGGTACATGATTTTTCTTTATTTTCAACTAATCAGCATCCAGTTACAAGAAGACTGCCACTGAACAAAAATGTTAGGGAAGAACGACAGATAGCTCAGAAGCTTACGTAATGGCAAAAGTAATACCCAAGTGAGAAGAATAATAAACAAAAAGTTTGTATGCTTATGAGAT
>NW_026926629.1:22500-27746 GCF_032062105.1 Saccostrea cuccullata | reverse complement strand
GTGCGTGTGCGTGCGCTGTCATCTGATTGGCTGAATTTTTAAACAGCTATAACTCCCTTGGTTTTCAACCAAACGGGCTGGGATTTAGAACATAGATAGAAGTAATGGACTTCTACAAGAAGATATGGTCAATATGCTCATGTATGCACGTGCATGCACGTGAAATGAGTTAAATCAAAAATACACTTGAATGAGCGAATTTTTTAATACTTTTGGATTAAATACTTTAATATTTAGTATATTAAAAGATATAGTTTGTGTAGACAAGATGATATGGTCATTACGCACATGCATTCACATGCGCACGCGTGCAATGCTAAAATTTGAATGAACTTGGCGTTCTTAAAGTCTCAAATGCATAGATTCTGTCCTATTTAATGAAGCTTACAGGGAATATGGCACCAAAAGGGAGTTGGGGAGCGTTTGGGGAACATCTGTAACGGTCCCCGTTACAATTAGCACTAGTTAATTTTGGAAATAAAAGGCTGGACTTCAAATATAAACTGACCAACAGTTCTTCTGTCTAATTCCCGAAGGATACAGATAAGACCATGCTCTGAAGAAATGAAAGAGACATGCAGCTAGCCTTCCTACATAGAACACATTAATTAATCTTTAACTGGATGCTTGTCTACTCATTACTCCCAAAAGATTATTGGATCTGCACTATCTACCATGAAACATTTTTAAAACATATAAAACATCAATGATTTTTTTTTTTTTTAGATTTAATGTCAGACAGTTAATTGTTAATATCCAATTCATATGGACATGCAGATTCCACCCCTACCCCCATAAAATTAATTTTTAAGTTCATAATATTATGTAATATCAAAATAGTTTAATATGCAATATCAAATTTGTTTTAATTACTTCTCATTAAATTCATTTTAAAACTTCGGCTAGCCAACAAGAGCTATTTTTAATCCAACAGGCTTACCCATTTGGCCCAATACTCAAGGGATATAGATAGCACCAATGCTCTTACAGCTACTACTCACACTAAACTCATTAATTTCTCTCTCTAATTTGACATGCAATTTTCTGTTATCAAAATTCTTCTTGACCAGTGCTTGATAATTACACTCATGGGAGTGGTGGAATTTCTCTAACATACATTATATTTGTTATAGATTGCTATCAAGTATATGCTAAAAAAATAAGTATTTTCTTGATTTAACATTTTTCTAATAAGGTTAGTGCAATAGTTTTAACTTTTTTTGAATGTGTAAATGAATAGAAAAATTTTTTTTTTTTTTTTTTAAAATTCCACTTAAATTAAGGTCACAGTGACCTTGAAATAGGTCGCGACACACCTTCTACCTAAGATGCATAAACTGGCCAAGTTTGATGATTCTAAGTCTAATAGTTTTCTAGTTATGGACCGGACAGGATTTTTCCATATTTGGCTTTAACTTTTTAATTATAGGTCAGCTAGATCGATCTACTTTTTGTGCGCGACACACCTTCTACCCAAGATGTATCAGCTGACAAAGTTTGATAACTCTAGGCCTTATAGTATTAAAGTTATGAGCTGGACACGAGAAAAGCTAACAGACGGACGGACAGCTAGACAGACAGACGGACATGAAGCCTATAACATAATACGTCCCGTCTTAAGACGGGCGTATAAAAAGGCAATGTACAAATACCTCAAGCACGGCAATAGTTTGTTGTAAAAGACAACAAATCGTTAATGGATGGATATTAATCGAATTTATATACCAATTGCCGCAAATATACAAATCAATATTTATTTTAAACATGTGTTTTTAAAGAATACACAAAAATATGTGAAATCTAGTTCTGAGAATTATAATCAGTACTTCAGATATTCAGTTCATTAAATATCTTTCGAGCAAATTAATTATAAATTGATAGTGTTTTTTCTTAATCAATTCTTTCAAATGTAATACATTATGAATTTTTTTTCTACTTTACATATAATTAGAGAGGGAAAATTCCTTCCTTCACCATAACTAAATATATGTGTTTGCCATTCGTTGTGATTTAGAGCCCTCCCCTCTTGCGCTTTTTTTCCCTAAATTGAATACTTAGTTAGTATTTGCAGCTTATTTTAATTAACAATTCAAAAGAAGTTAACGTGTATTGTAACACAAAAATTTCAGTCTCAAATCAAACATCAAAACAGTCTTTTAACAATAGTACTTTAGTTCAAAATATACATGTACATGTGCACACAGTGGTATTTTAAATTGGCATGGAGTATGTTTCGAATTAAATTTCAAACTTAATCCCTCCAAGTATTTATTCCCAATATATTTTATTATTTTTTTTAGAAATGTGGAAATCAGATCTAACAAGAGGCCCAGGGGCCACAATGCTCACCTGAGCTCTGGCTATGTAAAACTAAAAGCAAAAATCAGTTTAGCATTGAAAAATTTAAATATTTTTAAAAACGGGTTCAAGTTGGATCATGATTTGAACAAACTTGAATCTACACCACATGAGGATGCTTCTTTATAACTATGACCAATCATGGCTTTGTTGTTTTTGAGAAGATTTTTAAAGATTTTCCCAATGTATTTCTAAGTTAAACTTTGAACTCTGACCCGCCAACATGACCCCACCCTACCCCTTGGGTCATGACTTGAACAAATTTGAATCTATACTACTAAAGGTTGCTTCCACATGAGTTTCATCTTTCCTGGCCCAGTGGTTCTGGAGAAGAAGATTTTTAAAACATGCCATTAATTTTTCAATAATTCATAATTATCTCCCCTTGGAAGAGGGCTTGGCCCTTCATTTGAACAAACTTGAATCCCCTTCACGCAAGGATACTTTGTGGCAAGTTTGGTTGAAATTGACCCTGTGGTTCTTGAGAACAAGATGAAAATGTGAAAAGTTTACAATGCCGCGGACAACGACAACGACAACAGACAACGGACAAATTTTGATCAGAATAGCTCATTTGAGCCTTTGGCTCAGGTGAGCTAAAAATGATAAGAAAATATGTTAAAACGTCTTGGAAATACAAGTTATTCTTTTCCTTCGGTGTAGCGAGATTTTCACACCTGCACAGTGGCGGATGATTTTGATTGACAGGACAAGCACATGGACTTCTTGTGAACCATGTGGAATTGAAGAAGTAAAATAAAAGCCAATGATGACAGTCAAACAAATGGATTTAATTGTTGATTTTCAAAAAATGATTACTAGGTACTTTCACCACACAGTATATATAGAAGAAAAAAAATCAGAATTTTTATTTGGTATAGGTACAGACATCTAAGAAATAGGAGGGGGAGCTAAAATCTTTCTCTCAATCTCTTATTTGTCTGTTCAATAAAAACTACGACATCATATTACTTATTTAGTTATGAAAATCTAATCTATTCTATTACATATGTACAAATAATATGAATGCCTCTTTGCATCATCCTTTCAGAATATAATCACTGTTGGAAAATGTCTACAGTACATGTAAAAGTTTGCTAAAAATAAATCATCTTAAAAAACTAAAATGCAATATGTCAACAGATTTTGGAGTTGGTTTTTTTTTTTTTTTACATATATAAATTCCCACGGAATCGCTTTGACATGGAAATATATGTTTGGTTGTTACAACTGTGGTATTTCATTCTAAAAGTCAATAGTTTTCTTTCTCTTCTAAAATCCTTATTTTAATTTATTAATTAAAATAATTAGCATAACGGTATTTATTTTATAACTATACAAATTTTTTCTTTTATACTACAGCATTTGGTAACAAAAACACGTTTTAAAGCTGCAAAAAAATATTTTTTACATGTTGATTTTAAGCAGATATTGGCAGAAAATATTGTAAGAAACTTCATTTAATTATTTTACATATTGTGAATGTATCATCTTTCTCAGGACAATTTCGTAAAATTTATTTTAATTATTTCTTTTTATATTTTTTGTTTATTTGTATTTTAGCAACTGACATTACAATGCAATAGAATACAGGTGACTCGATTTCAATCTCTCCCAGTTCAAGGGATTGCAAGAAAAGTTCCAGATATCGAGGGGTTCAAGAGATAAAATGTAAATAAAATCCGGAATTTTCAGTTCTGATCATCAATGTTCTACAATTAGATACCGGAAGTATATGTAAATATTTACATTTCCAATGTCTTTGTCCGAGATAAAATTACCAATTGTAAATGTAATTTATTTCCTCATGAATGTTTTGGCGCGGTTCCAAAAAAAACCACGTGCAGGGCGGGACAACACCTAGAGAGAAGCAGGCTTGGAGCCCGTGGATTGGCGGAATCAAAGCATGTAAATATAAGGAATAACTGTCAGATTTTTCGAATTCATGAAGATGATCAATGGATTGGCTTGTGTGATAATTTTATGCATAAACGCCTTCGGCGTTTATGCAAATTATCACACAAGCTAATCCATTGATCACTTCATGAATTCGAAAAATAAGACAGTTATTCCTTAAATAAAGTCATTGCACGTTTTCAGTTGTATATTTACAGGTTTACTTGATATCAACAACAATGACTGTATTTCAAATAAATAAAACAAATTTCTATAAAGTTTCAATATTTATTTGTTCTTCTTTCATGATTGCATGAAACCCGAATAGTAATTGTTGGCTATTCCACGGCTTGATCAGGTCCTTCACCAGTGTTCACCATATTTTTCGTAATCAGTATTCAGTCCTTGAGAAAGGAATTTATTGCCATACTTGGATTATCTATACTCTAAAAAACTTCATTGTCTATGGGAACTTATATTGAAATGAACGTCTATAAATTATTTTCTAAAAACTATCGTCTCGGCTTCAAGTCAAAATAAGTTGTGAATTCATTTAAAATTTACCAATAATAACCATTTAATTATATCAATGCATGGACGATCCACAGGTTTAGTGTCAACTATTAAACACCCAATTAACACCTCCATGCCAGCCCCAGGCATTCATTGTTTTCAAGGTAAGTCCAGGCTGCATCAATTTTATGCTTGATTGGAGTGTATACTTCGCAATCAAATCTTCGAGAGATAGGGAGTAAAATTCAATGAAATATATGTAACGGGACCCAGGTTTTGGTTCCAGAGATAGAGAACTTTGAGAGATAGAAGTTCGAGAGATCAGGAGTAAACTTGCTTAGTTAATATATAGAGGAAAAAATGGACTGGAGGTTTATTTGAGAATCGAGAACTTCGAGAGATCAGAGTTCGAGTCATCGAGAGTCACCTGTAGTTTCAATGAAAGAAAAACAATTAGAGGCATTCCAAATAAATCGTTC
>NW_026926629.1:0-17500 GCF_032062105.1 Saccostrea cuccullata | reverse complement strand
AAATCAATTTGAAAACAAATGCTCACAAAATTTAAAAAGTAGGTCACCGTGACCTACTTTTGAGTTAACATGATGTGAAGTCCTGAGATGCATCAACTTACAAGATTTGATGATCCTAGTCCTAATAGTAAGCAAAATATAAACATTTTTATTATTTGTAAATTTAGGTCAATTTTGAAGTGACCTTGAGACCACGCCCTTTGCCCGAGGGTCATGCCTTGAACAATTTTTAATCTTCAACATATCCTGATCCTTGTATGTAAGTTTGGTGAAAATCTGCCAGGTGGTTCTGGAGAAGAAGATTTTTTAGCAACCAGTACTTTTGGTTTTGTTTTCCTGATTATCTCCCCTTGTTTAAGGGTCTCAACCCTTATTTTAGTATAAATGGTAGCCCTTGGGCCAAGGATACCCTGTGACAAATTTGACAATAATTGGCCAAGGGGTTCGTAAGTTATGGCCCATAATCTAAAAAGTTAACGCACACCGCACGACTCACACCGCACAAATGGCCATAGCATTAGCTCTTTGAGCCTTTGGCTCAGAAGAGCTAAAAATCCTGAAAAAAAACATACATGCCAACTTTTGAAAATTCCCATGGGGGATTTAGCGCGTGACGACAATTTTCAAAGCTCTAAATTCGCGACATTTTGTCGTAAAATTAAATGATAATGAAATGATCTTTTTTTTAAATTTATAATATTTGATATCACTTATTAATACAACTTAAGGATTAATTTAACACAAAAAATTAGTTAAAAAAATTTTGAAAAATGTTTTTTTTCCAAAATTGAAATATTTTTGCTAAAATAAGTGCTTCTCTCATTAAAAACATGTTTTTTTTCTACCAGGACACATACATCATGTAATTTAGTGAAAAACTGAAAATTGTACAACTTTTAAATCATTTTTTTCAAAGGCTAAAAAATATATGAGGTTTTGATACTGTAAAGTCCTGTTTCTGGAAACATTTTTGAGATTTTTTAATTATATTTCAATTAATTAGAGATTCTAATAAGGTATTAAATTTACTGAAATTTATACCACCTATCCAAAGGAGAATTATTTTTTTTTTTACAGTCATGAAATTTGTCAGGCTTGATGGTGCCATGTGGGTATTTCCTTAAGTCATGCACATACCCATAAAATATTACTTTTGGGAGAAGGAAGGGAAAAGAAATTCTAACTGACATACACTTGATTGTTTCATCTTAATTTCATAATATTTTAACTGGCAAACTTTACAATATTTTTCATTATAGGTAGATAAAATCAGCAGCTATGCTTTGTAGTTTTCTACTTTCGTTTTCAAAAAACGATCTCTTTGGATTCCGATTTTATAGATTGATTAGTATTTCATTGTCTTTAATTTATGTTTTTAATAAAATGACTAACAATTAACATGTTAATCTATGTGTTTCACCTTGCATACCCCTTAAAACTGACAAGATAATCCCCTAATTGCCCCAAGCTATAAGCTACTTGTACCTGGACAACTGCGCGCGTTCAAGCGTGAAGTGATTTCCTGTGGCTAATTAACATTGTTAAATAAACAATGAAACTTATCTGAGTGCATTGAATAAACAAGTTTGACATTGTTATCCCCATTGTCAAAATTCAGCGGTAGGGAATCTTTTATAATCGGAAATTTTGGTGATTTTTTCAAATCGGGAAATTGGGGCAATTTTTCTTTCACGATCGGAAAAGCGGGATGAAAGGGTAAAATCAGGAGGATCCCGCCTAAATCGGGAAAGTTGGCATGTATGAAAAAACCCACCTACGTTATATTTATATGAGTAAACTGAACAAGTTTAACAGCTCAGATTTTAATTTTAATTTTTTATTCAAAGTTTCATAATAAAGGGATTTTAATGGAGAAAAAAAATTATATAGACTAACAAGAATGGTTGCAGAAAAGTGGAATTTTGAACATCATAGAAAGTTTACAAAATCTTAATATTTTAGAGAGCATTTGTGGATTAATGCCTTATTTTGGATCTTTTTACGGCTACTCTACCAAGCTGTAAATGAAGTGAATCCAAAATATTTAACAAACAGTATATATACATGTACATGGTTATATTAGGAAGAAAGTATTTACACCTAGACATTGTAATTATGATATGATATAGTGTGCTTTGTTTCAATTTTTGAATACTTACTGAATCATATTGATGTAAATTAGGATATTATTGTAAACATTTGCCATTGCAGACTTTATTAAGAAAATTAAGCATTTGTCCACAAATTTTTTGGACAACACTCATATAAAATTAACTAATAAAAGTAGCATTGTTGCCTCAAAGTTAGAGAAATAGGAGAATCAGGATCATTTAAATAATCAGTCAAGTATTCAGTAACAACTGAAAAATTAAGAAAAAATTAGTCTAGTATTCAATAACAATGCATATACTAGGAAATCTTCTACAAATCAAGTACATCAATAAATATTTACATTTCCAATAAATTTCCCCTATATATGATTCTTTACAAAAAAAATGCAGTTCATTTTCTGATGTACATTACATATGTACCACGAATAAGCATGAATATCTACATTGTTACGTCATAATACCGCTCTTGACGTTAAAAAAAAATAGTGCACACTGTTTTGCTTCAAAAATAACAGTTGAATGGCGTAAATTTATGGCAAGTCATCAGAAAAATAATACAAGAGGCCCATGGGCCTTATAGGTCACCTGAGTATCATGCAACAACTTTCCAACAATTGAATTTGATTCATGTTTTAATCTAGAAGCCATGAAATTCACAATTTTGAAAGAGGTACCATTGCTTATCATAATTATGCACTCAGCATACTTACTTTGGTTAGTAATACCCAGAGGTACATGTAGATCACAGTAACAAAGAGAAAATGCATTTCCACTTTATCATTATCAGTTGTGCACCCCATCCCACAGGAACCACTGACCCTGGGGCCACATCTTTCAAAATTTTGGAAATTTTATAAATTTTATTTCATCATGTTGTTGATTAATACCAAAGTGCTGATTTCAAAGCATTAAATCATTTTCAGACCCCCCACCACCATCACCACCCAAGTACATGTACCTCTGTCCCAGGGGCCAGGAAATTAAGCATTTCTGGAAGAAGCAGCATTCTTCATCATAAATATATACTAAGATCATTGCCATAATACCCAGGATCAAAGGAAAAGATTCTCAAAGAATTTATGCATTTTCACTATACAAACATTAGAGCCCCGCCCTAACAAAAGAAGCCCTGACCCAGGGGCCCTGAAATTCACAAATCTCAAAGAGGCATCCTTCCTCGTCATAACTATGTACATAGTTCATTGGTTTAATACCCAGGTGCAGAAAATAAGATTTTTAAAGAGTTTATGCATTTTCACTATATAAACAATAGAGCCCTACCCTAACACCAGAACCCCTGACCCTGGGGCCATAAAATTCACAATTGCGGAAGAGTCACTCTTACTCATCATAACTATGTATTTAGTTTGTTTATTTAATACCCAGGAGCAGAGAAGAAGATTTTCAAAGAAATAATGCATTTTCACTATATAACCAATAGAGCCCCGCCCTAACACAGGAACCCCTGACCCTGGGGCCATAAAATTCACAATTTTAAAAGAGGCAGCTTTATTCACCATAACTAAGCACTTGGTTAGTTTATTTAATGCCCAGGAGCATAAAAGAAGAATATCAAAGAAATAATGCATTTTCACTATATAATTTATATAGCCCCACCTGCCACTAGAACCCCTGACCCGGGGGCCATTAGATTCACAATTTTGGAAGAGGCAGCCTTATTCAACATAACTATGCACTTGGTTAGTTTATTTAATGCCCAAGAGCAGAAAAGAAGAATTTCAAAGAAATAATGCATTTTCACTAAATAACCTATTTAGCCCCGCCCTAGCACTAGAACCCCTCACCCTGGGGCCATGAATTTCACAATTTTGGTAGAACACTTAATGCTGATTACAATCCTACCAACAGTTTGACTGCTTGATGTCCAGGAATAAAGAAGAAGATTTTTAAAGATTGCACTAATTTTAGTGGTTTTTGCCCCACCCCCAGGCCCCAGGGGGGCAGGGACGATGAAATTTTTAAATTTTTGTTCCCCTTCACCTATAGATGCTATATGCCAAATTTGGTTGAAATTGGTCCAGTGGTTTCAGAGAAGAAGCTGAAAATGTTCAAATGTTAACGCACGGAGCACGACGACGGACGAAAACAGATAGCAATAGGTCACCTGAGTTTACTCAGGTGACCTAATAAATATAAGAAATGAATATAATTTTTGAAGATTCATGAGGTATATGAACTACAACGCTTCACGCCGGCATATTTATCATGAAGCACTAACACGCTTCATGAAATATGCCAGCGTGAAGCATCATAGTTCATAACCTCATGAATCTTCAAAAATTAAATTCATGTCTTAAATGTTTTATTTACATTTATTCATATTAAGTACACCCAGTAAGCACTAAGTCAAATCAACACTATATTGTTAAAAAATCAATTTCCGCCAAATATCGTACACACCAAATAAAAAACATTTACAGTAATTAGTCAAGTACTGTAGATCACTTAATTTTCGTGACACCTTATTTTCGTGAGATAGTCATTGACTCTTTATTAGCGAGACAAAAGGTTCATTCTCTATAAGGCCATTTTCCAGCCTACGATAAAATCACTTTAAAATATGATTTTTTATAACTATAATCATTCTAGTTCATGATTTTGATGTTTGTTTTTCAACATCGAACATCTAAGTCACGTGATTTAGAAATAAAAAATGGCTGTCAGTTAAAGAAAAATTGAGGGTAGGTCTATTTAAATCAAGTTTTTATGCATGTTTCTGAGTGTAAATGATCAAAAATTGTTTATTTATGTCGGAAATACATCAGACCTAAGTAATAAATTCGAAGATTGTTTAGATACAAGGTCCAAGATACTTTTTATGACAAGAATTCCCATGCATCCACATTTTGCATATTTTGAACGAAAATCTTTACGAAAATCACACTGAATGGTGCTGAAATAAGCTTGATTTGCAATTTATTGAAAGTATTATATCATATATAATTATTGTGCAATTGTATATCATTTCTATAGATGTAGTACGTATTTTGCGCATAAAATTACCATGTTAGAAATGAGGTTTCTAAATTTCTATTGAACTCTAAAAGTTATGTATCAAATGTTGAAAGCACTGGATGGATTTTGATTGTAATTAAATAAAACTGAAGTAGTAATTAAGAAAAGAAATTCAACAATTGCAACGAAATAAAGAATTAACAGCATAAGAATATTAATGCAAGTACATGTTGACTATCCATATGCATGTAAATAGTCAATACATAAAACTCAGAGCGGTTGCATTAAAATATACATCTCTAAGTAAAGTAAAATAATGTTGTAAAATGGATTTTCTTTTATCTAATTACTCGTGTTGCACGATATATTCAATCAAAAATGCCATCTAAACTTTATGTATTTACATGTATAAAAGTTGAGACCCCCCCTACCCCTCCCGGTGTCTAACGGCATAACATGAAATGGAGCAGAATTTTAACAGTTCATTCAACTATGCATATCAGATTCTGAAGTTTTCGTATACACTAGTATACGGACTTAAGAGTTCTACAACATCCCAGGTACAAAATGTACCCTTAGGGTTTGATGCTCTTTTCCCAATCTTGAAACCTGTAGGTTAAATTCAATCTCTTTCCCAGTGCAGCGTCAAAAACTTGATTAGCACGGATAGTGACAGTTCCATGCCTTAAGCCTTTAGCATTTGAAGTAAATGTCATTAGTCTTTTGGATATTATCTTTTAAAAAAAAAAAACAAAAAAAAAAAACGTCTCGTCCCGCACTGGGCGTTGGTTATTAATGCAACTATGCATTTATAAACACTTGACCTTAAGTGGATGATTTCTTTATCGGGTTGAAAAATCCTTAAATGGGGGTAAAGCAACATTCAATTATATCGATCATATATTACATTTAGGAATCCCTCTCCTCTTTACCAGTTTATTTTCTAAGACAGGACTAATGTTATCGTAACTTATATCAATAATGAATGATATCAAAGAAGTGTGATGAATAGATTGAGTCCTCTAAATATTAAGACCCAGTTAACGAAATATGGATCACATGATACTCGTACGGAAGTGTCCATATAAACATCATGTGTGTACCCATAGGAACAAATAATAAATCATATTAAATGCATGTTATCGCTTCAACAAAGATTACTTTCATCATTTCTAGAACATATACAGTACTCATAAGGAAAAACAAAGAATATATGGAGTACTCATAACGGAATTCAAAGAAGTAGCATATATAGATATACTAAACTACCATTATAAATATAAATGATAACTCATATTCACACCTTATATTCTATTTAAAGTTTTTATTTCTTAATTTTTATCAGACATCTTAAAAGAAACGTCTCCACTTGTAATTTCATGACATCCAGTCTTCTCAGTCCTTTGATTTTTAGATTTTTTAAGTAAAAAGTTCACATTTTTTTTTCAGTTAATATGCATGGCTGATATAAATCTGAGTAAATCAACAGAAAATTGTACTCTAACCAAAAGTTTATGCAAAGAAATAATCTACATGAGCTGATATCCTTCATTGTGAGTAGTTAGCCTTTTCGGCAAATATCGTAAAAAATGAAGTGAAAAGTTTTTATTTAGGTGTCATAACCACCTTTAACCAAATTCATAATAAGGTAGTCACTTTTTATGTATATAAGAAAATTACATGCAAATTTTGGTGTTGGTTAAAAGTGGTTATGACATGCGTATGAGTTATCTAACACAGCCACCCTCTTGAGTTTTCCCATTACTCTAATGCTAAAACGGACCGATGGTACCTTACTTTGTGACCCTATATCATTAAAAATACTATTGTATCATTAACCAACCAATATTTATCATTAACTTGGAATATAAGCCTAGTGATTCATGCAGTTTTTAAGGGAAAAAATACTATCTGAAAAATTGAAGTCATTGTAGGCCGCAAAACGGCCTTATAGAGAATGATCCTTTCACTAATTGTGGTCATTGCTCTATATAATCTTAAGGAATTCTATAATACGTGAGAATGAAATTTTCGCGAGCATTCCGTCTCGCGTAATTACACGAAAAATAAAGTTCTCGCGAATAAAAAGTGATTTACAGTATTCAGTAACATCTCATAATTTAAGTTCTTATCTGTCCCCTTTTTGGATTTTTTCATATAAAGCTTTGTTTTTCTTGAGAAGAAGATTCTTTAACCCCTTCCATGGCAAAGATTTTAAGCATTTTTAGACAAATTAACATTAAGATTTCAAAGCATTTTTTGAGCATTTCTTGTAATTTTTGTATATACCAATGTATATATATTCTGAAAGCAGGTATTTTGTAGTTTCTGAAAATGATTATAAAAATACCATTTCAGTTGCCATGGCAATGAAATACACCATTATCATGCTGGAATTACTATTTATTCAAGAATGAGTTTCATTCTAGTTTGCTTCGTTAAATATATTAAAATATATTTTATTGTTGTGTTGAAAACTGTGAGTATGTTGTACATTTTTTTCTTACAAACCAATTTTAAGTATTTTGGGAGGATGGGTTGGGGTTGGGAGGTAATCATCACAATTTAGCATTTTTACCTATAAGGTGATACCACCGCATTGAATTCGATAATGGCAAAATCGCTCAAATAGTGAGCAAAGTTTAAATCAAGCTAGCAAAAAGCTGGAACAGCCAATAAAAAAATGTTTGTATATTATTATATCATAATCATTTTCTCTTTCCAACAGTGCAAGAGTTACTCTGATATTTGCAGTATTAAAGAAGTTATAAATGTTTTTTCACACTATGCTCATTTTTTAAGTCAGATGCATGGAAATGCGTATATGCCATGTAAGGGGTTAAATGATCTATCTTAGGCCAGCATTTTTTTATTTTTAGGTTTACAAACCCGCCGCTCAAGTTTTTGAATTTTCAGAAAAAAAATAAAACAGATTTTTTTCTTTCCGATGTCAAATTTGAGTCGGGATCGAGATTTCAAATTTACGAACTCGTACTTCCGGTTTTAAATGAACATGGCGGGTAACGAAGGGAGATTTGTGTCAAGTCCATAGCAGCACTAAAGCTTGGTTTAATGTAAATATTTATCGATAGGAGTGCCATTCAAAACGTTTCACCCATTCAGAGAACAATAAAATGCTGACGACTTTGTTGGAAAGTGACAAGTTGGCGAGATAATTATGTATCCGTATTCAAAAGTAACTGTCTGTAATTGTAAATTATTTTCCTCCCACAGGTTTAAAACTGCCCATGGTCGCTATTGTCAGAGACATTGTTTAGGTTTCTGTCATAGCTTACAGTCTTAGCATCATTCTTCAGAAAAGGGTCGCTTATGCATCAGATGTAATGAATAAAACTTTGGAGAAGTTAAGTCCGTTTGAGGAAGAAATAAACAATAGCCCAAAGAAATAAAATATTTCAACTATTTAAAAACAAGAATATACAAATATATACAGGCATGTAGTATCGTTTATGGCAGCCAGAAGAATTATTTTACACTTAATTGAAAAAAATTTCACCCTACTCCTCAATATACTCCCGTCTGTTTTATGAAAGGAATCATTACTTTTATAGGTCTAGAATAATTTCTACCTAACACACATTAAAAACAAAAATGAAGATATATTAAAAGAGATTTTGAAAAATTGATTTTTTTTTGGTCCAACATCAAAAGATTTATATCACTGCCCCCAACTGGTAGATGATGAAATAAACAATTAAAGGTTGTATTTTCCCCTTTGTAACCCTTATGTGTCCAGTGGCAAGAAGTCTGTTACGAGAGCATAAAAAAAGAAGCAAAAATTAATGTAGAAAAGTCGATAATGTATCCAAAATATAATTTTTTTTTTTTTTTATTCCTCCTCCTACGGGACTTTTTTATTTTGATGTTCGTAAACCTAAAAATAAAAAAAATGCTGGCCTTATATATGCCTGACTAAAACTTTGATCACCTTTTGTATTAACTCCCCAACCCAGGAGGTCATGATTTGAACATATTTAAATTAATATTACCCAAAGATGCTTTCATGATTCTAACAAACTTGAATCTACACAACCTTAGGATGTTTTAATATACCGTATATCAGGTTTTTTCCGCGTCATGTTTTTTCCGCGAATCAGAACCTAAATCAGTATATCAAATTTATGCGTATCAAATTTTCACTATTTCAAAGTCCCAGTGATTATATTATTAACACTTGTTTCAGCCTTTAAGCTTGAGTTACTTCTTACGGGTGAGAAATAGATTGATCGATCTTCACCTCGTCAATTTCTGAAGACCCGCTCAGCTGATTACACACCTGTGTTGCGTACTAGCTCTCAAATCCACAGATATTATTTTTTAAGATTTAAATAATCATAGCTCATTTACTTTTCCAAACTGACTAGCAGCTCAGTTAGTCTAATTAGTTTAATAGCTTCTCGCAAGGAACGTGACCCATATAGTTAGCTAGCTTGTCAATTAGCAAACAAACAATAAGGGCTTATATCTATTACCGGTATCTTGCGCTTGTCCTCTGGTCCCGCTATTTCTACCCTCTATGATATAAGCGTCGCGAACAAAGCGGAAATTGGATACACGCGGAAAAATCCTGATATACGGTAAGTTTCATCTGATCTGGTCCAGAAGTTCTTGAGAGAATTTTAAAACATGCAACCAAATTTTCACTATTTTTTGAATTATCTCTCCTTGAAAGAGGGTGCCACTCTTCATTTGAACAAATCTGAATCCCCTTCATCCAAGGATGCTTTGTGGCAAGTTTGGTTGAAGTTTGAAGTGGTTCTAGAGAAGTTGAAAATGTGAAAAGTATGTGCATGTCGCACACCCTCACAATGGTAGACAAAAACAGATAGCAATAAGTCACCTGAGTGACCGTAAAAAAATCTGAGGACATTCAAAATTAAAACATTTTTTTTGCTAAATGATACGAATTTTTGCTTTTGAAAATGGCAACCAAACATGCTCCAAGAAGTGATTTAGATTGGGGTCAGGTTGAAGCGACTAGGTTAACATGTAAGAACATAGGAAATTCAGAATGAAATCTGTACATACATCAAGCAAATTTTCCTGTGCAACATTCCCAGAATTCCTTTGCTACCAGGGTTCCATGCGAAATTATTTTAATACAATCAAAAGACCAAGAATAATCGTTCTTTACCAAGATGTGTTTACGTTACTTTATTTACACAAAGCTTAAAAGTAACAAAAATATTTTCATTTACTCTACAACACATTTCATTAAATACTGCACAAGACCTGCAGTTTCATTCAACAAGGCACTTGTCTCCGTAAATTCCGATGTCATGTGATGTCACAGTCTAGACTGTATCTCATGCAGTTTGATGTTTGAAGAAGCGGATCAACAATTCAACTGTAAACTGTGTATGGGACTGCACTTGCCCCAAGAGTGACACCATAAAACATATCATTTAACTTGAATCTACTCTACCTGAGGATGCTTCCCTGTAAGTTTAATCTTTCCTGGCACAGTGGTTTTTAAAAAGAAGATTTTTAAAGAAATTTCCTATATATTTCTATGTAAAACTTTGATTGCCCATTGAGGCCCCGCCCTAACCCCCTGGGGTCATGATTTGAACAAACTTGAATCTACACTACCTGAGGATGCTTCCCTATAAGTTTCATTTTTCCTGGCACAGTGGTTTTTGAAAAGAAGCTTTTTAAAACATACCATCAAATTTTCACTATTTCTGAATTATCTCCCCTTGAATAAGGGCATGGCCCTTCATTTGAACAAACTTGAATCCCCTTTACCTAAGGATACTTTGTGACAAGTTTGGTTGAAATTGGCCAGGTGGTTCTTGAAAAGAAGTTGAAAATGTGAAAAGTTAAACGACGACAACGACGACAACAGACAACGGAAAAATTTTGAACAGAAAAGCTCACTTGAGCCTTCGGCTCAGGTGAGCTAAAAACTCTGACAATATTTTGATGTTCAAGAAATCTTAAGGTCCAGTGCCTTCAATATTTATTTAATTTTCCTCAAAAAGAGCATTTCAAATCATATCTTTACAAGGTTAAGCTATTAGGGATTTTTAAGATGGAAAGAAATAAACATTTCATGAAACTTTAATTAACTGCATTTTTTCTGGACAGTTAAGTCCACCCAATCTTATAAGTCACAACATCTACAACCAAAATAGGTCAAGAAAAATAATCCATATTTTTGTTTGCATTATCTGTCCTCAAATGGTTTATATGACTTTACCTCTGTCAGCTGATTCTTTGAATGTATTAAAAGTTTTAATGAAGATGCACAAATGGACTTTGTAGGAGGGACACCTGTACTTGTATACTCATGTCGTTAAAAAATCATGTATTACAGTGTATAAAAATGAGTTATACTCTAATAGTCAGAACAGATGCAAATTTAAAATAATTCAAAGTTTGATCTAAAAACAGTCCTCAATATTATTACTGTAGATTCCTAATTATACGTGAGGAATTAATTTCCGCGTAATTTTGCGAGAAGCATCACTCACGAAAAAATATTACTCGCTTTTATTTTTATGGTGCTGAAATCTATGTAAATTCTGTTAATCAACCGCCCAATCGCGAATTATAATTCTCGCGATTTGATGTTAAAGAGCCGGTTTGCGATAAAAAGTACTCGCGAAAAATAAGGAATCTACAGTATGCACCCGGATTGATAGATCCGGGGCTTATATTGTTTTTGTCCTGTCTGTCTGTTTGTCTGTCTGTTTGTTTATCTGCAAACTTTAACTTTCGCCATAACTTTTGAACCATGAAATATAGAGACTTCATATTTGGTATGCATCCTTCACTAATCAAGCTCTTTAAAATGACATCAAGGTCAATGGCCTTGTGACCTTGACTGTGACTTTGATGCCAAAAATAGCTTTTTATCTGCAAACTTTAACCTTCGCCCATAACTTTTGAACCATGAATGATAAGAGACTTTATATTTTGTATACTCCACTAATAAAGTTCTTTCAAATGACACCAAGGTGAATGACCTTGTGACCTTGACTATGACCTGTATGCTGAAAATAGTTTTTTTGTTCCTTTGCCATAACTTTCGAACCTTATAAGATAGAGACTGCATATTTTTTATGCATACTCCACTAATTAAGCTCTTTCAAATGACACCAACTTCAATGGTCTTGTGACCTTGACTGTGACCTTTATGCTAAAAATAGTGTTTTTGTACCTTTTCCATAACTTATGAACCACAAGAGATAGATACTTCATTTTTGATTTCCATACTTTACTAATCAATTTCTTTCAAATGACACCAAGGTCAATGACCTTGACTGTGACTTATATGCTCACAGGAGGCCCACGGGCCTTATAGGTCACCTGAGTATCATATAACAACTTTCAAACAATGGAATTTGGTTTGTGTTTTAAACCAGAGGCCATGAAATTCACAATTTTGAAAGAGGCACTGTTGCTTATCATAATTATACACTACGTATGCTTATTCTAGTTACTTAATAGTTAATACCCAGAGGTAGATCAGAGTAACAAAGAAAAAAATGCATTTCCACTTTGTAACCAGTTGTCCAAGACCCAACAGGAAGCACAAATATCAAAATTGTGGAATTTTTATTTCATCATAAATAAATCATTAATACCAAAGAGCAGATTTGAAAGCATTAATTTATTTTCAAACTATGTAACCCCCCCCAATACCCCTGACCCAGGGGGCATGAAATTAACCATTTTGCTAGATGCAGCTTTCGCCATCATAAATATATATACCCCGGTACTTAGATCATTGGCATAGTACCCAGGAGCAAAGAAAAATATTTTCAAAGAATCCATGCATTTTCACTTTATAATCAATAGAACCCCACCCTAACTCCAGAACACCTGACCCAGGGGCCATGAAATTGACAATTTTGGAAGAGGCATCCTTCCTAATCATAACTATGTTCATAGTTCATTGGTTTAATACCCAGGAGCAGTGAAGAAGATTTTCAAAGAATCAATGTATTTTTACTATATAATCAATAGAGCCCCGCCCTAACACCAGAACCCACCATCCAAAGGCCACAAAATTCACAATTTTAGATGAGGCACTCTTGGTCATCAGAACTATGTACTTAATCATTTTGTTTAACACCCAGGAGCAGAGGAGAAGATTTTCACAATATAATCAATAGAGCCCCACCCTAACACCAGAACCCCTAAACCAGGGGCCATGAAATTCACAATTTTGAAAGAGGTACTCTTGGTCATCATAACTATGTACTTAATTATTTTTTTTAATACCCAGGAGCAGAGGAGAAGATTTTCAAAGAATTAATGCATTTTCACTATATAATCAACAGAACCCCGCCCTAACACTAGAACCCCTGACCCTGGGGCCATAAAATTCACAATTTTAGTAGAGGCACTCTTGGTCATCATAACTATGTACTTAGTTAGTTTATTTAATATCCAGGAGCAGAGAAGAAGATATTCAAAGAAATAATGCATTTTCACAATATAATCAATAGAGCCCCGCCCTAACACCAGAACCTCTGACCCTGGGGCCATAAAATTCACAATTTTGGAAGACACACTCTTGCTCATCATAACTATTTACTTTGTTGGTTTATTTAATACCCAAAAGCAAAGAAGAAGATTTTTTAAGAATAAATGCATTTTCACTATATAATCAATAGAGCCCCACCCTAAATCCAGAACCCCTGACCCTGGGGCCATGAAATTCACAATTTTCGAAGAGGCACTCTAGGTCATCATAACTATGTCCTTGGTTAGTTTGTTTTATACCCAGGAGCAGAGGAGAAGATTTTCAAAGAAATAATGAACTTTTACTATACAATCTATATAGCCCCCCCCTAACACCAGAACCCCTGACCCTGGGGCCATGAATTTCACAACTTTGGTAGAGGACTCAATGATGATTACAATAATCTCAACAGTTTGACTGCTTGATGTCCAGGTGTAAAGAAGAAGATTTTTAAAGATTGCACTAATTTTCGTGGTTTTGGCCCCACCCCTCAGGCCCCAGGGGGGCAGGGACAATGAAATTCACAATTTATGTTTCCTTTCACCCATAGATGCTGTATACCAAATTTGGTTGAAATTGGTTCAGTGGTTCCAGAGAAGAAGCTAAAAATGTTCAAAAGTTTACGAACGACGTACGACGGACGACGTACGACGTACGACGACGACGGGACGAAAACAGATAGCAATAGGTCACCTGAGTTTACTCAGGTGACCTAAAAATAGCTCTTTTAGAATTTTGTTGCCGCCAGGCGCATAGTGTTTCAGAAACACATCTTGTTACAGCTTACTCTACTTGTATTGAACTTGCTTATTTTGAAATTCCTCTTATTTTGAAATAAAAATAAATCTTGAGTTTTTGATTCTCAATTATTCTTTGCATCAAAATAACGGTTATATTGAAATCGGCTATATTGAAATTTCACTTATATCGAAGCCATTGATAGGTCCCCTCAGGTGATAATGAGTTGTTTTCATAAAGGTTATATTGAAGTAGTCCCTGGCGGTTGTCGTTACAGTTGGTGACAGAAATTATGCCTGACTGACCAGTTGATATACAAAGGTATGAATAATTAAGTTTTCACCTTATGTGTTTTTATACTGCATGCTCTTACGAAATAAAATTCTTCACTGCTAAATTCTTTGTTTCCACATATATAATAGGGAAGTATTTACTAGGCTAAAGGCAATATAGTAACCCCCACAAATCTAGTAAAAACTTAACTTACAAATTTAATATGAACTGTTAATGGCTAATGATAAGCCTAAATTCGAAATAGCTAAGAGATTAACCCAAGTACACTTACGATGAAATACACGCAGTGGTCAGCAGCGCTCAACAGTATGCACGAAATGGTAATTTTTCTCCAAAACGTAAATAATACGATCGGGGAATAATAATGAGGTTGAAGATTTCTTATCGATACAACAGAAAGAAACAATTTTATTTAAACATTCAAGGACTAATATTCCATGTAATCTGTACACTGTTATAGGTAAAAGATGACAAAATTAATTTGTTTGGGTTTGTTGTTTTTTTTTTAAGATCAGGATTGAACTTTTAATTAAAAAAAATGGCGGCTTCACGATTTCACTTACATTGAATTAAGGAGATATTGAAATAATTTGCATGGTCCCCTGAATTTCAATATATTTGGAGTAGGCTGTATATATTTTAAAAAATAATTTATTTTAAGGGATTCAAGATATTAAAGCCATCAATATAATTATGTTATGTGTGATCCTTGACCTTTTGACCTCAAAACCACAGGGTTTATATACTTTTTTGTGGAAACCTGAGTGTACCAAGTTTAGTGTCTGTCAAACAGAAAGTTTTAAAGATTCTCTTTTTATCACCAGTCTGACCATGACTTGACCTCAATATGAAAAGGGTTCATTCAGGAAAACTGTTCTATCAAGTTTATAGTTAGCCAAGTAAAGGATTCTGAAGAAACTGAGTGGACAATATTTTCTTGAAACTTAAGGATTTTGTTGTGTTTAATTTTTCACACAGATATACAATATATACAATATCTGCATGTATGATTGTTAGAGCAAACTTCTGAATAAACTGGCTCACACATTCAACTGAGTGCAATATGTGTCATTGTGATATAAACTTCCCTAAGGGAGACTGAACAAACTCCCAAAAATCAATAAACTGTAGGCCTTTCAGCTGTTGCTAGGGTTCGATATTATGAACAATAACTCATTGCAGGAACTTGTTTCGAACAGGTCCAAGGTATCTAATTACATGTATTATTAAGCGAGTCAGTTCTTAGCTTTTCCCATGTGTTTCTTTATACTGTCAGTATAATCCATTGGTTTATAAATTTAGCACTAATGTTAAATTTATATACCATATAGTTGTAGACACTATTTAATTACATATACAGTACCGACAGGACACAACCTAACACCAGAGCGAACACAAAGCGGACCCTGGGTTCGCTTACCAGGTTCGCTCGGGGTCCGCTTCGGGTTCGCTTTCAGAAATTTTAAGACCGCTCTGGGTGCGCTTTGGGTTCGCTCCGCGTTCGCTTCGGGTCAGCTCTGGGTCTGCTACAGCGAACCCGGCGATCTCTTTCTGGGACCGCTTTACGCATTGATGCGTGAAGAGGACCCTGCTTTAATCTCGCCCCCACTAAGCCCCGCCCCTTGTATATTCCGATACAGTAATGGAATTGTAGATCAATCATTGTTGTTTATGCAGCGATCGATAATGTACAGTGTACATGTAAACAGTGACACTATTGAGAACATTGATAAATTTTCAAAAATTCAACTGTACATTCGATGTAGATTTACATGTATAATTGATTTCCTTGATTTCTCCAATCTCGGAATTTCGAATCCGAAAAATTCAAAGTTATTTAACAGTGGGTTATTATTAGGCATTTATTTTTCTTTAGTTATGTGAAAACAAAAACAGAAGAGGAAGAAAAAGGTGTTGAATTGATTTTCAGTGTATCGAATGGTGTACAACACAAGTGAAACTGAAGTTAGCATCTAAACAAAATACATGGACCTTTCAAATTCATGTGTTATAGACTGTAGAAGTACTTTTTTCCGCGTGGTATTAATTTACGCTATGTACGCGGTCATAGATAATCCGCGGAAATTTTTCCAAGCATACTTAATATAAATGTAAGGCATATAGTGAACAGTCAAGAAAATCCGCGTAATTTTCTACCCGCGGATGAAACAGAAATTGAGATTCCGCGGAATTATGACCCCGCGGAAAAAAGTAGGTCTACAGTACATTAAAATTATATTTGTTATTCCTTAACTTTTGCAAAATCGTAGTTTAAATCTTTGCCAAACACATGAATTATGATATTGCATCTATAAATTACATTAATCTTTTGTACACGTGATACATGTATTTTTAGATTTCATTCATAGCAGTTACACATTGAAGAATTTGGTATTGAAAATTCCCCCAATGGCTTCCTCAACATGCCAGATGTTAGTTCAGATACTGTGCTTACTGAGAAGTTTCAAAACATCGTGTGCACTTGAAAGCTTTTCGCAAAGGATAAAACTTTCAAAATGCTTTCTGTTTACATTCCTACATATTATTTAAAAACTTAACAAAATTTGGTTGTTGTTGTCACTTGACTTTTTTCCATGATGTGTTTTTCACAGACATAAAAATTGATGTAACTAAATAACATTATTTATTTAAATTTTACAGGAAAAAAAAAAAATTTACCCTTTTTTAGAAAAGTTTAAAACTGAATGCTTTATGTTAAAAGCATTTTTAGTCAATGATATAATTATTTTATTTTTTAAAAAGGGAAATACCCCCAATTTTTTAATTTTTAACCAAACAATGTTTTTGTAATAAACTTTTTTCCTAATACAATATTAGCCTTCTGCACATCACCCAAGGGGGTTTTCAAGTGGATGATCTGCTG
>NW_026926628.1:0-27715 GCF_032062105.1 Saccostrea cuccullata | reverse complement strand
AATTTTAGAATTTGTTTTCACGAATTTAATTTGTTATAGCAAATTTTAGAATTTTTTAAAGCGAATTTAATTCCCTGAAACAAAATTTCAAATTCATTTTAACAGATTTAATTCGTCATAACGAATTCAAAAAAAATTTTGTTATTTAACAAAGAATGACTGCACTTAAGCTATGAGGTTGATCCCGATGTTTTGCGCAAATAAAATTCCAAAATTCCTTAAATATATGTTATATGTGTATTTAACAATATCTTAAGATCAGGTTTTGGTATATTATATTACATGAAAGTTTTAAATATTGCCGAGCGACACTAGCTTTTGAAACGGGGTCTGACAGTTTTGTCTCATTTCTATTGTTTTTCAAATGCATACCACTTTTCAACGACATTGTTTACACCGAGCCGCAACTTGGCCATTTTTCTCATTTGCACAGAAAGTGAATATTAGCTAAAACTTGTACATATCCCAAGGACAATGTTGGCCAAGTTGCGGCTCATATCTAATTTTTAAAGTAATGTACCCAAACTTCGCTCGAGTTAGCTACTAAATTATCAGGTCACCTAGTGTCAGCCCATGTGACCCGTTAGATATTATAATCACTTTTCTCACGTGAAATCCAAGTGTTCGACACGCTTTTATTGTGTCAGTCGTTAGAAAATTCTTTTTCTATTTACTTTCATCTTCAAAATATCGAAGATCCTTGTGAACATTTTATTGGCTTTTAAAGTTTACATTATGTACATTGACTTCTTTTACTATAATAGTGTTTTTTTCGAGATATTTTAAAGGAAAGGGGTATTATATTGATGGTTACATGCTGTACATATAGCAGTGGCAGATCTAGAGATTTTGAAAAGGGGGCGGGGAACCAGTTTTAGGTCAGGGTAGGAGCCCACAGTCACATAAAAAAAAAACTTTGATTTATTAAATATTGTGTATTTTTGAACGCAAAAAGGAGTCCCATGGGCCCTCTGGGCCCTCTCTTAATCCGCCAGTGTATAGCGCTGTACATGTATATAGGTAATATTTTGGCACGGGTTTATTATTAAAATTAATCAAGGTAGGAACATTTTGTGCTAGTTCTTGTGGTGGTTGTTGTAGCTTTCCGTAATTTGTTAGGACGTTTTGCTCGGACGTATATATTGGGTTTTCCGGCCATAGCGAAACATGGACTTTGACATTATAGCCATATGGGAGGCGGGGGATCATTTAGTGAGCTCATTCCTTACAATACCTGTAGTCTTAATATACTATGAACTTTGCATTTCAGTTGAAATGTCTTGATGGGGCTATTCTGATCAATGCCATTACAAAAGAATTTATGAAATTATGGTTTATTGTAGCAAAATCACAGTATAATTTACTTCAACAGCAAATATATGAGCAGTGAGATTTTAAGCATTCCAATTTTAAAAGAACATTAGGTAGAGAAAATTATGTAGTGCTTGATAATGTAGATTTTTTTTTTTTTGATGCGTTGTCCTTTCTACTCTGAATGCGGAACAAAACGTTTTTGAAAATTAACTCGATCTGCCAACAATCAAATAGCATGGTCATATATATGGATTTACTGTGTATACTTATTAGCTCACCTGAGCCAGAGGCTCAAGTGAGCTTTTCTGATCACAATCTGTCCGTTGTCTGTCGTTGTTGTCGTTGTTGTCGTCGTCGTCGTGAACTTTTCACATTTTCATCTTCTTCTCAAGAACCACTGGGCCGATTTCAACCAAACTTGGCACAAAGTATCCTTAAGTAAAGGGGATTCAAGTTTGTTAAAATGAAGGGCCACGCCCTTTTCAAAGGGGAGATAATCATGAATTTGTTAAAAATAAATGGCATTTTTAAAAAATCTTCTTCTCCAGAACCGCTGGGCCAGGAAAGATGAAACTCATGTGGAAGCATCCTCAGGTAGTGTGGATTCAAGTTTGTTCAAATCATGACCCCCGGGGCAAGGATGGGGCCAAAATGGCCGACCCAAGTTTTACATAGGAATAAATAGGAAAAATCTTTAAAAATCTTCTTCTCCAGAACCACTGGGCCAGGAAAGATGAAACTCATGTGGAATCATCCTCAGGTAGTATAGATTAAAATTTGTTCAAATCATGACCTCCAGGGAAAGAGTGGGGCGAAAATGACCAACCCAAGATTTACATGAAGGATATGGAAATAACGAACAGTATTCAATCTCAACGTCCATTGAACAAATATACAAAATAAGAGCAGAGCAAACACGGACCTCCGAAACATCAGAGGTGGGATCAGGTGCCATGGAGGAGTGAGCATCCCCTGCCGACCGGTCACACCCGCCGTGTGCTCGTTGTCATAATCGGGAAATAACGGAAAAAAATCCGTGGTCAATTCAGTGTATAAATAATAGACTAACAATTGGTATGAAAAACGTCAGTCAGCATTTCATTCAATGATAAATTGTATTTGCTGACAAGGTCATTGTATCAACCATAGAATTTACGAAATGATGACTTTAAACGAGACTGTTGATATTCTTGTTTCATCAACTTGCTTGTCAATAATTTACCTCGTTTTAGAAATTGTTCATACGTAGAGCATGCTCTTGTGTATCGAATCAACTGAGATATAAATACTCCGTATGCAGGTGATAAAGGTATATTACTGCATAAGTAAGGGAAGTTGACGATAGAAAAGTTAAAGTCATCACGTTTATCATACAACTTGGTTGTTAGATTACCATTAGTGTCTTTTTCAAGTAAAATATCCAAGTATGAAGCAGAAGTGTCGGACTCTGTGGTATCTTATCTCAAGCTCACCAGGATATATTGTGTCGACGTAAGAATGGAAATTATCATTATTAATTGACAATACGTCGTCGATATATCTAAATGTCAAGTTGAAGGCCACAGCAAGTGTTTTCTTCTTTTCACGTACAAGATTTTGCATAAATTCTGCTTCATATGAATATAAAAATAAGTCTGCTAATAACGGAGAGCAATTTGTACCCATGGGAATTTCAATAGATTGTTGGAATACCTGGTCTCCAAAAACCACATAGATATTGTCAATCAGAAACTCAAGCATCTTCTTGATGTCAACTTCAGAGTACTTATGTGTGCAATCAGAATCTGTTTTAACAAAATAATTTTTCAAATGACCAATGACGAGGTAAGTAAACTTACGAGTTCCATTTTTGTTGAAGAAGCAGCTGTCAATGATATCAAAAAGCCTGGATTATAATGTAACATAGGAATATATAGAAAAATTTTTTAAAAATCTTCTTCTCAAGAACCACTGGGCCAGGAAAGATGAAGCTCATGTGGAATCATCCTCAGGTAGTGTAGATTCAAGTTTGTTCGAATTGTGACCCTCGGGGCAAGGATGGGGCCAAAATGGCCGACCCAAGTTTAACGTAGGAATATATAGAAAAAAAATTTAAAAATCTTATTCTCAAGAACCACTGGGCCAGGAAAGATGAAATTCATGTGGAATCATCCTCAGGTAGTGTAGATTCAAGTTTGTTCAAATCATGACCCCGGGACAAGGGTGGGTCCAAAATGGCTGACCCAAGTTTTACATAGGAATATATAGGAAAAATCTTTAAAAATCTTATTCTTAAAAACCACTGGGCCAGGAAAGATGAAACTCATGTGAAATCATCCTCAGGTAGTAAATTATTAAGTTTGTTCAAATCATGACTCCCGGGGCAAGTGGGGGCCAAAATAGCTGTCCCAATTTTTACATAGGGATATATAGGGAAACACTTTAAAATCTTCTTTTCAAGTACCTCAAAGCTATGATTAGTGATATTTATATGGAATCATCCTCAGGTAGTGTGGATTCTAGTTTGTTCAAATAATGAAGGCCTGGAAAGGGGGGGGTAAATTCAAGCCCGATGTGCTCAGGTGAGCGCCGTGGCCCCTGGGCCTCTTGTTTTAAATTATCCCATAGACAGGTTGCAAAGTATTTTTCATTTATGCGAAGACAGTCCATTATGTTCAAAAAATAAAAATGTATTTCAGTGTCATTTTCATCTACCAATAATTCTTAAAACAGACACTACCAATTGCAACCTTAGCGTACAAAATGCATATATATTTATCACAATTGTGTTTATTTTTATGAACTTTTTGTTTTTCTCTTAATGTTCTGCTCTTTATTTTCTATATAATTTTTTTTTTCAATTTTGTATTTAAAATGGCATATAGGCCCGATTGGCCGGATATTTTTTTTTTTTAATAAAGTCTGTAAACAGAAGAATTTTAAAAATAATTTTGTGCATACATGTATGTCAATATAAAAAAATTACAGTACTTAACTTACTTACTTTTCATACTTACATGGATACAAATTAATGAAGTTATATGCATAGTTATAAATCATTTATTTTTGTACACAAAGAACACAAAACTCTCCTCTCCGCCTTTTTCATATATATTGTAGATTTAATACGGAAAACCATATGCTTATGATCCATTTCCATGCCATTTAAATGTCTCCGCCCCTTTCTGCGACCTTAAAATCGAAAGCGGTCCAGTTCAATTATCCGGAATTTATGGCTTAATCATGTTCTTTTCGATCAATTGAGTTGAATGTAATTATAGAAATATATATATGACTGTAACATCGAGACATATATATATCAAAAGCATATACGTGCACAATAATCAGTTATTGGTTTAGCGATATACTGGTATTATAATCAGAAGCTTTCAATGGATAGCCGAAAAGGTTCCAAATAACGTCCTTTAGTGCAGCCATTCTTTCATTCGTTAGAATGTCCTGAATAGGCTTCCGTAAATAAAAGAAATCTTTAAGAACAAGCTTTTTCATAGAGGTTGTGTCCCCCGCTAAGGGTAAACAGAAGAGCATTTGCATCATGCACATACACACACACACAGCTTGAATTTGTAGAATTATTGAATGTATACATGCATATTGAAGAAAATTAAACAAATGCTAATGTGGATATAGAGATTTGACTGCTTAAGGGGGGATGTACAAGCCATATTGGATCTAGTCTGGTATAAAATAAGAAATGCCAAGAATGCGCGTAATACTCTACTAAACTAGCCCAAAGTAACTCAAAGTGCTAATGCACTAATTACCTACTGCTAGAGACCAAAATTAGAAAATAATTAAGTTTATTTTGTTTTAATTAGGAGGAAGATAATCATGTTAGAACTGCGCAGCTACAGCATTCACGAGATGAAAAATGCATTGAAAATGGTGTTAGTTTTATTCATTGATAATATGGCTACAACCATTTGTTTCGCATTTTTCTTGTCATTATCCATAATTCTTGAAAATTTGATTGTTCATATCGGTGTCTTCCTGAGGCTATGTGTTTATTTCGTCCGCCATTCCTCTGTCACACAGAGTTTGAATAACACTGATTTTAGAATAAATGCGACCATAATAACATCAAGACAAGAAATTACTAAGTAATAATCATTAGGTTATATCACTTGCTACTTTTATTTGTTGCATAGCATCGTCTGATTAATGAAAAAAACGCGATTTTAACTCCACTCCAGCAAATCGGGAAAAACTGTTCTGTTTACAGCTCGAGTTTCCTCGTTGATATTATTCCACTGAGCCATTCGGAGTTCCTCGGATGACTCGTACCTAGCACATAACCTCGGACGTCAACGGTGATCTACCATCTTGCTGATTCAGTCATGTGATCTTATTTGAATTTCTTTCAAATGTCATACATTTGAAATCGGAGTTATTTTGTGGCACACTCAACAGTTTTTTCTTGCTTTCGAAGCCTGTTAACATGACGATGTAATCAAAACTGTTTACGATAAAGAATTGCATAAATTAAGAAACATTTTCGAAGAACGTTATGCAGAGCGAAATATAAAATGAGTGATTAGGCAGTTTCCGGCGGAGAAATGTAACGATCTGTTGCGTATTCCTCCACCAATCACATCCGAGGTTTGAATGGAGCGGATCAGCGGAATCAGCCGAGGATTGCCGATTGCCACTGAGCACGTGGTTGGCATGTGCATATATCTGCTGTGGATAAATGCGTTTATTTTTTATCATGATTATATTTAATTTTTCAAGTCTTGATAATTTGATGGTTTCTTTAAAACTCAAGAAAAAAGATAAAAATGTTCTTAACATATGTCTTTACATATGTGTTTACGTCGGGTCTTTTTTCTGTGTCGATAGAAGTTATTTTCAAATGGGGCACTGCAAGGAGGATGCTTGGCATTTAATTTGAAAATGTTAAACAATATGCAGTGCATGAAAAACAAAGTGTAATTACACATGTTACATGTCTTACATTCGAAAAGTTGGTATACATATGTCTATTATGTTTAGCAGTTAGATAGAAAAAATAGGCAGTTATAAGATTTCCTCCAGGCACCTCACATAAATAGCCAGATTGTTTGAAATGACCCACACATTGTATGGAGTAATGTTTGGACATAAAAACGCATCATGTCTCATTATGATGACATCGTTGTAAGCTCTCGCTCATTGAACATTCGAAGCTTGATAAAATATATTGAGTTGTTTCTTTGAAATTTAGAAGCAAGCACAATGTTTGCAAAAAAAAGGCCCATTGCATATGCTATGTCTAACATCGCAAAAAAGTGAGAGGCTAACCCCGCCCCCTCTTAAAATCTGTTTTGTTTTTCAAAATAGTGCCAAAGATTCCAAAGTTTGCATTACTAAGTATGTGATATAAAATGTACAAGCCTTATAAGACCATTTGTTATAAAAATATTTGGTTGTCCTATCTCCCGATCTACTGCCTAGAAATGGCCCGACTCAATTTTTTTTTAAACCCTATCACACGATATTTTTTTCTTCCGTCAACAAATATGTTTAAATTTTAAGGAATTTTTTTCTCGCCTATAAATACCGACCCAGTAATTTTTCCCTGAGTTGGGAGGACCATCAAACGTCATTTTAAAGATGGTATAAAATATTCAATTATATATGTTGATTTTTTCTTTACTCTGTAAAATTGTAATGTTGACAAAATTGGCAAATAGAAAAAAACTTTTTTTTATCTATCAAATAATCATCTAACCCATACTGAATGATTTCATTCCTTTTCAAATGTTGCTCCCCTGTTGTAAATGTTTATTTGACAGAGTATACGATGGGTGATCAAAAAGTAAACGATACCTAATGTATTTGATAGTTATATTATTGTTGAAATATTCAAGTATCTTTCGAAGTGTAAACAGGAGGTCTTTGATAGCATATTTCTTAATTAAAACTTTTCAAACTTTCTGTCACCGGGCAACATAACAAGTATCATATTCAACCATCTGCCTTCCTTCACTAAAACGATCCATCCAATCATTGATTGAATTTATAGGAAGTCATTTGTCTTAATAAACTGAGAACAAATTCTTATACCTACTTCAGAGGCATTTTAAAGATATAACATAAATATTTTAGTCGTTTGTTAAACAAGTTCCACTGAGACAACCAATTTTCGTCACAAGTACCTGCATAATGACGTCATTTTCATTGTGAGCAAAACTTTATTCAGCATATGCTATTTATAGAATTGTGTTTGGCTATGTGTGCACCAAATTTGTTTTTAATCTGAATTGTGATTTTGTTGATACACATGTATAGAGATAGTTTGCGGACTTTTTGATCACCCCTAGTACCAGAAGGTACTAAAACAAGGCCATTCATATCGATTTTATGTGTTTAATTTCTTTGTGTGTCAATGGTGATAATTAAACTTTTGATAGATATTATAAGTTATCTGTGGCAAACTTACAAACTCTTAATTTTTAACTTTGATGGTGCTCATTTTTCCTTACCTTGAATCAAAGAGTTTAAGATTTTTTTTTATATCAATACGTACACTTTTTAACAACTGCTCGATAATAATGCTAAATAAATAACTTCAAGAAACACTATAACACATTTCCTCTTTTAAAAGTGTTCATATTATTTGAAATATTTTGCAACTGTAATTCTCTTCTACATTTAAAGATTGTTATGTCCCTCGATATTAAAAATAGGTCTGGAAAACAAAATTCTGTGCTAAAAATAGACCACGTGCTGCTATCCATGAACTACTTTCATGGTTCTTTACACTCTTTTTGAAGACAAGATACATTGTTTTGAACTTAAAATTATCATTTTAAAGTGCAAAATTTAGACACTTTCTCAACAAATGGTTGTAGAGAGAACATTAATGCGCAGTTTGCGTATTTTTTTTGGGATTTTTTAAGGCTTTGCTGAATTCTGTAGCTGCGCATGCGCAGTTCTAAGGAGCATATCAAAAGCATTTTTCTGCAAAAGTATACATTACATATGCACAACATGCATTCAGTTATGCATATTTATTGTATCTTTATCATAAAGACTTAAAATTTGATCAAAATATAATGTATTTTAGCCATTTGAAGAAATGTTCTCACTGCACTAAAGGTGGCCGTAAACCCCCCTTAATCTTTAATATGTGTATAGAGGATACTTTTTATATACAAGTAGAATATTTATCAAACTGTAATGAGGATCATATGAGATTGTTCAAGCCAGACGTTATATCATCTTCATTTCACTTGCTAAATAATATCCTTTAGTAAATAAAAATATTTACAAAATAAAGGATCGTACGGGATTTGAACCCGTGACCTAACACATTATAGAGAACACCAAACACGTAATGAACGAATATCTGTTTTACGAACGGTAAAATTGTTTACTTTGTGATTACCTGTGTAACTAACGAAACGTACTGACGAATCACACGTATAGGAAAATAAAAATTATTTCTCAATTTGATAAGTATAATGGTTTTGGTGTTCCATGTACCAGTTTGATATAAATATATGCATATGTTCATGTGCGTATTTATTGATTCCTTTAAATTAGCTTATAATAAATGGAAATTCATCCATATTACATATATCAAATCATTGGCAGACCAGAGGGAGTCCGGGGGGTTGACCCCCCTTAAAAGATCTGAAGATTTTCGCGTATTTGCTTTCCTCCGTGTACCTTCACAACCCCGTCTAAGAGCTCCGACCATACACAAGTAACATACAAGGAAGATTCCAGAGAACTAAATATTTTTAATCAGCATAGAAAACTGTGAAAGTTTCTTTAGTATGCAGAAGGATGGGGTCCTTTTTCTGAGAATAATCTTTTGATCCAGTTATAAATAATATTTTGTTTTGGAAGCTCCCTCCACATCATTTGTTGCCGAAAATTCGAAGATTCAAGACTGAAAGTAACAAACATAAAAGTGACACGAAGCTCCCCTCTACCGCCTCCAAATTGTAATGCATAGTTTTTTTTCTTGTTTTGTTTTTGTTTGTTTGTTGTTTTTTTTTTTTGGCTCGTCAAATGTTTTAGGAGCTCCCCTTCTTATAAAGGAAGTTACAAAATTGAAGTGGCCATGGTGTGATTCTATGCATGAGTGCTGGGTACACCGACTTGGAACACCCCCCCCCCTCCGGACTCCTTTTCAAAAATTTCTGCTAAACATAGTTTCACAGTCGAAAAACTAGGTTTATCGGTTGTAAACTATAGTTTACGGACTGTTAAGTATATTTCACAAGTTAAACTTTAATATATATTTTATATTTATAAATCAAAGTTAACGCGATAATTCATGTTTCACAAGCCTAAACTATACTTAACACTGAAAACAATCATTTGCGGTTGCAAAATATAGATTACATTTATCTGATAAATACAGTTTCACGATGTGTAACCTATGGTTTACAACTCTTAACTATATTCACAATCTGATAAATATAGTTTGACGGTTATTGAAACTATGATGAACAACTCTTAACTATAGTTCACACTTGTAAATTATAGTTTACTATGGCACGCCAAATTCACAAAAATGAGCTTAACATAGTTTCACAGTCGATAAACTAGGTTTATCGAATGTAAACTATAGTTTACGGACTGTTAACTATAATAAACAATGTTAATCTATATTTTACATCCGTAAACCATGGTTAACGCGATAATCTATGTTTCACAACTGTAATGTTTCCAGATTTATTTTGGAACTGACATTCCACCTCGTGAAGAGGGTAAAAAACTACAAACAAGAATCATAAATGTATATTCAAAAAGAATAGTAAACATATGACAAATATATCATCTACGTTTACCAAAATACATAATAATTGACATTGACAATAATTTCTCGAACTTGACTATAGACAAACAGACTGACATTTAGTTAAAACTTATCCAGACAAGTGAATTTAACAGTATCATAGGTAAAAAACAATTCAAATATGTCCTTAACATTATTTCTCATGAATATTTATGCATTTAAATAATTACTTACTCCTGTGAGGCTAGGGAGAGATCAAGCACATGTTAAAATGCTGCTCCATTAACTTTGGCGGAAACATAAACAAAAACATAGTAATCAAACCCGTACCCGGAAAAATTCCGGATCGGGAACTTTACACTCCCCCTCTGACTTTGTCAAAAATCACTTAACAACAAAAATTTACCCTGAGCATTAATTGTGTTCATGCGTATGAAAATAACATAACTAATTGTTACGTAAAATGTTGATAAATTGTTCATATGTAAAATAGCAATTACATAAGTGACCAATGTGTATCTCACATAGAGGACAAAAAACAGAATGTTCATTCCTCAACTTCCAGCAAAAGAATTAGATCTGCTATTGGTCTTGAACACAAAACTTGTTTTCCGTCCTTTACAGTAGCTACTTCTACTTTTCTAACAAGTCCGTCTCCACTTTCGAATGTTCGGCGCACGACTCCCATAGGCCATTCATTGCGAGGGGACTCATCTCTGAGAAGGATCAGATCTCCAGGCTTGGTATTCCTTGACTGTTCTGAGAGAGATAGTATGGTACTGTTGCGTGGAATTCTGTCTGACTCTTTTATGTACTTCATTTCTTCCATATAACTGTCTCTTTGAACACACGCAATTATTGCAAGTTCACTGTCCCTTTACAACTGAGGATGATCAAATCTAGTACAGGAAGTCTCACTCCTTCCTTTGCAGCGAGCCCAATACTTAATACGAGCAACTGTCCTAACCAGTCTTTTCCAAGATGAAAATCTTAAGAAGCAGTCAGAAAAGCGGTTTGATGTTTTAGGGCAATCTTCTGTGTCCACTTCTTGCTTGCAGCTAGTGACTTCTGGTCGAACTTCAATGTCATGTTCCGGATTAACAAGTTCAAACTCTGACTTGGTAGTTATTTTTCAGATGTCTCCCCTGGACCACGAAGCCATGCTGAATCTTCAAGTTGTGACGCGTCAATGCTACGAGTCGCGACATCTGCAGGATTACATTCTGTTCTAACGTGATGTCATTGCGATGGTTGGCTAAAAAGACGAATTCTGCCAACACGATTAGCAACATAAATGTAAAACCTCCTTGTTTCATTGGAAAAATATCCAAGCACAACTTGACTATCTGTAAAGAAGTGAAAATTGTTCTGAGGAATCTTCAGTTGATCTCGCCTATTTTCTGCAATCTCGGTAGCAAGTACAGCTGCACACAACTCTAGGCGAGGAATTCTGTGCCCATGTGTTGGTGCAAGTTTTGCTTAACCTATCAGAAATCTGATTGTAGATTTTTTCTCATCATACAACTTAAGGTACGCAACTGCTGCCACTGCATTCTTTGACGCGTCCGCAAATACCAAAACCTCTCTATGGGTGGCATCCTCAAACGAGATATCGCTGTACATTCTAGGTATGTGAAGAGTCTCAAGATAGCTTAAAGAGTTCATCCATGAGATCCATTTGTTGTAGTGGTTCTGGAAATGGGTCATCCCAATCAGTTTTACTGGTCACAGACATCATTTCACGAAGTAAGAGTTTTCCTTCAATGATGACAGGTTGTAAAAAGCCAATAGGGTCGAAGACACTGTTGATTACAGATAAAAGTCCACGTCGAGTGTAAGACCTTACAACAGAATTGACTTTGAATGTAAAGGTGTCTGTATCTGTATTCCAAAGTAGGCCTAGACTTCTCTGAGTGGGAAGAGTAGCTGTTCCTAAATCAAGATCCTTTAAATCATTTGCTAAGTCACCTTGGTCCAGCCCATTAAGCACCTCTCTGCTGTTTGACGCAAACTTATGGAGTCTTATTCTGCCGTTGTCATGTAAGGCTTGCTTTGTGCGAAGGGCAAGGTCAACAGTGTGTTCAACAGTTTTGCAGGATACCAATCCATCATCTATGTAGAAGCTCTCTCTGATAAGGTTATCTACATCTTGGTCAGCAGTTTCTACAACCTTGAGGAATCCGTAATTGGCCACTGCTGGCGATGCAGTATTGCCAAATACATGTCTAGTCATTTGGTAATCAACAAGGGGTTGATTGAAGTCATTATTTTGGTGCCATATAAAACGCAAATAACATCGTTGTTCTTCTGGTACTTTGAAATTATAAAACATATGTTGTACGTCCATGGTAATGGCTACCTTTTCCTGACGGAATCGAAGAAGGATACCAACCAGACTGTTCAGCAAGTCAGGTCCTTGAAGAAGCACAGAATTCAATGACACATCTTGATATTTTGCCGACGAATCAAACACCACGCGAATGCTCTCCGGTTTCTTCGGATGGAATACAGCGAACATTGGTAAGTACCATCGCTCAACATTAACAGGTAGTTTGGGAGCCAATTTTGAATGCTCAATCTGTAGAAGCTTCTCTACGAATTCGATGATTTGTTTTTTCTTTTCTGTGTTAGAACGCAAGTTGGCATCAAATGACTTGGCTCTATGCAGGGCCATTGACCGGTTGTCTGGTAGAGGTTGTCTACCCTCCCAAAAGGGTAATGGCGCTTCACAAAATCCGTCGCTAGATCTATGACAACTTGACTCCATGACGTGAAGAAACTTTTTGTCTTCTATTGAGAGGCCTGGTTTCTCATCACACGGTAGACGTGTAAAAATGTCAAATTCTTTCACCAAGATCTCAGTTTCACATGGAATCAAATGTGTGGCTCTTCCACTTGACAATATGGAGGTCTTCAAAACATTGACAGTCTCAGGTTGATGGATCTTACCGAGGCAAACGTTCCCAATTATCACCCAGCCGAGGGGCAGTTTTTGACCAAAAGGTAAGACATCTGTTCCTATTCTTTGATCCAATACATGGTGTGCTGTTATTAGATCGCGACCAATCAAAAGTTCAATATTGACACTCTCATCAATCTCAGAAATACATTTCTCAATATCCTGTAAGTTTGAATATCCTCGCGCAACAGCTTTAGATGGAATCTCGTTCCTGTTGTCAGGTATCTCATCACATTCAATGAGGCTTGGTAATGTGAGAGTACATGATCCATCTAGTGAGCGCACTATATATCCCGATTCTTTCCGTCCAGATGTAACAGATCTTCCTGTACATGTTGATAGCACATATTCTGTCTCTGGGCCACGTATGTTGAAAGCATCTAAAAACGATGGTGATGCCAAGGATCGGTTGCTTTGGTCGTCTATCAGACAGTAAACTTTTCGTTCTCGATAACGTTCTCCCTCTGGAAACACCGACACTAACACAATTTTTGAACAAGATTTAGAAGTGTTTCTGGGTACATCGCATATTTCTGTGCAACATGCATTCACATCAGACTGCTCCCCCTCCTGGACTTTCCTAGGTGCAGAGTCTGGATGAAGAATAGTTACATGTTCCGTCGAATTACATCTTTCACACTTGACCGACTCATGACAGTTCTTTTTTAAATGGCGTTTCTGGCCACAACATTTCAGACAATATCATTTCTTGAAAAGGAAATCAATTCTCCCTTTGTAAGGTTTCTTACAGAGTTTCCGACAATCTCGCAGAGCATGGTTGGAATTTCCTCCATGAATGGGACACCGTACATAGGAAATGTCACTGTCAGTTTCATATTCGAGACGATCTAGTGCTACGGTTGTTTTGCGAACAAATACATCCGACTTTTGTGCCGACTTTCTTTGTGGTGGATGCGCACTGTGTGGCTGAATTCTGAGGTAAGTTCTCCAATATCAAACCAGGGTCATTTCTTAGCAGCGCAAGGTCTCGCAAGAAATTCACCAACACTTGGAAAGGCACATAAGACACTCCATTGTTGACCTTGTACTTGTCACACGTTGTCATCCATTTCTCCCGAAAACACTTTGGCAATTTTCGAACAAAGTCATTTATTCCAGTTGTGGAGTCAAAATATGCGAAGGCTGATCCATAGGCTTCATCACTTTTCAAGGATTCAACCTCAGCAGCTAGGTCGTAAAGATCAAAGTAACGTTTCCTATCATTCTCCATTAACGATGTAAAGTTAATGATCCGCTGCTTCAGAGCATGTTCCACTGCTTCAGGGCTACCGTACTACATGTCCAGTCTTTCCCATATTTGTGTGAGAGCCCTCTCTGGATTGCGAGCATTTGTAGTTCTTATATTTTCGCACTGCAGTTTACACCCTTGTCCGAGGTTGTTCAATAAAAGATCTAGTTGCTCCAATGGGCTAGAATTGATGTCTTTCATAACATTTAGAAAACTGTGTTTCCAGGTAATATACCGTCCAGGTTCACCACTGAATTTTCAAAGTCTTTGTGGAATCATTTGGTTTTTTACGACTGCCTTTGCAAGATCGAATGCAGTGTCCTGCTTTGTGTTAGTCTGTTGCAAAACCTGGGGAACAACGGAAATCAATGAGTTCTGTATAGGTTCGGACACTTTAATATCATGCGCGTCTACATTTGCAGGGGAAGGTCTTTCATTCAGCACTGGATCAGGTGGAGGAGTGTTCATTCTCATATTTTCATTCAAATATCGCTCCATCAAATGTTCTTTATTTGGATCTTGATATTCACCGAAAACACTTTCACCAACGTCTGGAAATTCCAAAACCTTTCTCACGGCTTCTAGTCCAAGGGTTGCCGCTTCCAGTTCTTTCTTACGTGTTAACACAGTTCTGCTGGCCTTGATGGCAACCTCCTGTCTGAACAAATCTGCTTCTTCTTCTGCATACTTCATCTGCGCACGGGCCTGCTCGACTTTTGTAGTGTGAAGTAATAGTGTTTCTGTTAGTTTAGAACTCACTCTAGATGCGGATTCATCAAAGAGTTTCTTGCCCACACTGCTCATGATTCCTTGTTTCCTGAGACCTTGATCCATACAAACAGTCAGCCGAATTAACAGGATTTTTTACTGTAATGTTTCCAGATTTATTTTGGAACTGACATTCCACCTCGTGAAGAGGGTAAAAAACTACAAACAAGAATCATAAATGTTTATTCAAAAAGAATAGTAAACATATGACAAATATATCATCTACGTTTACCAAAAAACATAATAATTGACATTGACAATAATTTCTCGAGCTTGACTATAGACAAACAGACTGACATTTAGTTAAAACTTATCCAGACAAGTGAATTTAACAGTATCATAGGTAAAAAACAATTCAAATATGTCCTAAACATTATTTCTCATGAATATTTATGCATTTAAATAATTACTTACTCCTGTGAGGCTAGGAAGAGATCAAGCACATGTTAAAATGCTGCTCCATTAACTTGGGCGGAAACATAAATAAAAACATAGTAATCAAACCCGTACCGGGAAAAATTCCGGATCAGGAACTTTACAACAACCGTAAACTATACTTAACACTGAAAACAATCATTTGCAATTGCAAATCATAGATTATCTGATCAACACAGTTTCACGAATTGTAAACTATAGTTTACAAACCATTAACTATAGTTAGCGAATTGATAAATATAGTTTCACGATTTGTGAAACTATGATTAACAACTCTTAACTATAGTTTACGATTGTGAATCTATGTTTATCAACAAAATCTATTGTAAGCGCTTATTACAGACCGATAAACTTAGATTATCATTCGTAAAGTATAGTTAACAACCGTTAAATATAGTTTTACAGATGAAAACTATACTTAACGAATCGTTAACTATAGTTTACGGTTTGTAAACTATACTTTACAATCGAAAAACCTAGTGGCGCCATCTTACGAATGAATGTATTTTGAGACGAACTGAATATTGTTTTGAGTTTAATATGTTTTGTTAAAATTACTTGTTGTGAAATATATTTTGTTTTAATTGATAAAATGTGAGAAAGAATGATTTTACATTTGTATTGAATATTCGGTAACACTTGTTTTACTATTGACCAATCAGGTTGCTCGATATAATTGATCATTAATCCAATGGAATTTCAATGGAATTTCATAATTAACAATTCCGTCTTTTTCCAGCATTTTCCGTCCTTTTCCGTCATTTTCTGTCCTTGAGTCATATAAAAGTCAGACGCTGAGAAATTCTAGTCACTCTTCTGCTTATTTTGATTTGGTAGGTCCGTTTTACGGAGCTTTTAGATTTTTGTTAGGATTTTATTTAACTTTTATTTCTGTCTATCTTTTATTTTATTTAGGAATTTATTTCATTTTTTATTTATCTAGTTAGGATTATAGGATTTAACCGTGTAGGACATGAAATAGTAAAATACTATTGTCCGTGATCGGTGGTTTTAAGAACTCGATAGTCCATGACTGAGTAGTTCTGTTCAGTAATTAATTTTTCTAGGATTATTGTATTTTTCAATTTTACTCTACTTTTATTTAATTTTTATTTTAATGCAAACGACGTAACAAAAGTAATACGTTTGCTATCTTTCTCTTTTATGATGACTAAAGTTGATTAATTCAACGAAAGTCAATTTTTATTTTGTTTAGATTCGGTAAATTTAATTTTTCTAGATACGTAAATTTTTCTTTAGAATTTTTCAAAGAATTTTTATTAAAGAACTTGGAGATTTTAATTTTACTTTGCTTCAAACTTAATAAAGATTATTGAATTTAACATTTATGGCCGTAGTATTTACAAGCTGAATCTGTTTAATACAGTAAAGCTTGCGTTAGGTTTAACAAGTCAACGTTATAAATACCCATGACTTGTGTCCCATTTTAATAGATTGTTTTAGGAGTTTAACAAGCTAACCTTTTAATACAGTAAAGCTTGTGTAAAGTTTTACAAGTTAAAGTTATAAATAACTACGACTTGTTTTCATTTTTAGATATTGGGAAATAGATGATAGATTTTTGGATGGTCTTTCGGTCTGCTTTACGCTATTATTTTTCTTATTTTATTAATTAAAACTTATTTTAATTATTTATTATTGTTAATTTGGTATGAATGTGGTGTGAATGCCGTCGTTTGAAATAAATTGTTTTAATAAATTCAATTGTTTGATGTTTATAATCTTATGTCTTCTTTGCGAATGGTACATTTATGAAGGAAGTTGAGTCAAATTATTTATACCATATAGTTAGCAGAACGGCTAGCGTTACAGATACTTTAATATTTGTGGCAAATTTGGTTGAAATTGGCCCAGTGGTTCTAGAGAAGAAGTCAATAATGTGAAAAGTTTACAGACAGACGGACGCCGGACAAAATATGATCAGAAAAGCTCACTTGAGCTTTCAGCTCAGGTGAGTTTAAAAGGGAGCGGGACACTTTGAAAAGCGTGAGAGAAGCCCTAGTTAGTTATTGTATAAATCAATACAAAATAAATATAAAATAATACAAAAGCTCAACGTTTCTTGAGATATCACTATGAAAAGAAAGTGTTACACACAGACGGAGTGTATGAATTTACGACCTTGAACTTTAACCTTTTGACCTCAAAATTTATGCTTTCTTCCTTAGACAATAGAGAGTTGCTATGCTAAATTCCATTGCGAAAGCTTAAAAGGTTCTCCATATCGCGCGAATACGAAAGTTTTACAGACAGACAGAAATAAGGACGGAAGAACAGGGAGACCGAAATAAATACCCCCAGCTTCCAGTGAAAGCGGGGGACAAAACATTTCTTTGGCTAATCTATAGCTGCAGAACTGTAGCTCTCTGCTTGAAAAAATTCGGAGAGATAAAGCAGAGAGCTACAGATCCAAGCGTTGTAAAAACCTTCGATTTACGCCGACTATTTTTTGTCGCTCACTATGGGTATTTTTTCGTGTATTTTATACTTCCCCAAGCTTTGGAAATAATTTTAAATGGTACTTAATAATCAATCATACATTCAACATCTAATTCCTGATCATTTACTTACCTCTCATCGCTAACTATAATGGCTGTTTGTGGTTACGGACGTCAAAATGGAACTCTTTTAAACCGACATTACAAAGCTATAAACAGGACTGTTTTGGACCGTTTAAAGGTAAACAAAGGTCAAATATAAGAGTTAAAATACATGAACTATTATAGGATACCATTCTAAAAGCATGAGAAAGATTAAACTACACGAAATAAATAGAAATAAATACCTAAAGTAGTGACAAAAAATCGTCGGCGTAAATCGAAGGTTTTTACAACGCTTGGATCTGTAGCTCTCTGCTTTATCTATCCAAATTTTCTCAAGCAGAGAGCAACAATTCTGCAGCTAGGCTAATTTATAGCTTATACCCTAACTGCCGCCTCTCTCATAAACTGTCTGGCAGGATCGTCCCAGATAGCAGGTACTGTTAAGACCCAGCCCATATCAGTTTCTCTGATCCCGGAGCCTTCTTCTTCTAGAGATTGTCGTAGCTGACCCCTCAGGAATTTAATGGCCGCAGAAAACACATCCAAAGCCAACATCTCCTTCCCGTCTATAGATTTTATTTTCAAGGCTTTTGAAAGTGGTTCCTGTGAGAACAATGTACAATACAATGTACAATATCTTAAGCATTTTAAGACATACAGTCTGCAAAGTATAAAAAAAGGTCAATATTAAATCGAAGCTTTTATACACAAAATATCTATAAATTTAATAAATATATATATTTTTTTAATTCTAACCTGTAAGCTTCAACCAATAACCTTTTACTAATTTACATCAAATATATATAATTTGATTATCTTTCTGCCTTACTTAAAACAGGGTTAACGTTGTATCTCAGAATTGAAACAGAATAGAAAAGGTCGGGAACAATACCAAGTAGAAGTGAGTTAACGAGGTTCGGGGGTCGCTGCCATTTTAGACTGTTTTTAACTCTACACAAAAAAGATTTTCACTCTAATGTCACGTAACTCTTTCAGGAGTTATCGTTCATAAAACGCGCTCTTCATTCAAGTAAGGTAATAATAGACCATAACAACAACAATGGTGAAGGTAAACATCCAGAAACGTAGAGACAAGAACGGGCGATTTATTAGTGAAAAACAGGGAAAAGACATTTCTATTGATATAAATAACAACAACAGCAACGATGTTTCTTCACATATGCCGTTTGAAGTGCATGCACTACACGATCATGCATATTTCTCCAAAAAGAAAACACCTCTCCAAGTAGTGAGTTTATCATCAGCACCAGTGTTCGAAATCCCGCCAAATGACAATTCCACAGTTTCATTCGGGTAATTTATTTCATTATTATTAAAATTTAATCTATCTTATAAACATGTAAAATAATTAAGATGAGTGAAGAGACGAATTTTTTCCTTTTTACCATAAAATAATAAATAAAAAGGAAAATAATTATTTGATAAAACTCAATAAAAAATTTGCAACAGGAACTATATATAAATGGGGCAAAGGGGGCCATAGATTAATCTAAGAATTTTCATTATTTTATGTTTTCACAGAGAGAAGAATCTCACTCATCCCAAGAGCCATGGGCGGATTACAACACTGGAAGCAAATGAATGATCTGGAAGATGCACAATATTTTCAGGGTATTTTTTTTTTTAAACATTATCATGTTGTTTATATTTGAACTATGAGTTATATCCTTATGTGGTAAAATTTTACCAAAGGCAAAAGAACATGTTATATGAAGTTCAGGTAATGAGTGACTTTTTCATAATATATCATAATCATAAAATATATCATAATGAGATATTGCTTTGTCATTAAAATCAAATCAATACACGTTGTAATAAAATGCATTTTAATACAGAAAATCCCAGAAAGTTAAATTGGAAGGAAGGCAGAAGAGTAATTGAAATACCATTTCTGGCAGACAAACTTTATCAGGGATGCATTACATGCCATCAACCATTGCATCTGAAAGACATTATTGATGAAGAACATTTTGGTTTGGGAAGCATTTTTAGGATTGTTTGCTCCTCGTGCAAAAATGTGACCCAAATTTCATCTGGAAAAAGACATATAAGTACCTATGGCATAGGAGACAAAGTCAAAAGTAAAGCATCATACACATGGGATGTCAATACAAAGCTTGCTTCAGGTATCATCATAACAATTATTATACTGAAATATTTTGACAAACTGACAAAAGAATTAACTAATTATATTTATTTACCATTCTTAGAATGATGGTTTATGATAAAGTTGATATAAATATTTTTTTGAAAGTTCAATATAATGAAATACTGCTTGTGTGTGTTATTTTTAGACTTTCAAATATTTTTTTTATACAGGAATGTTACATACTGGCTTAGGTATATCTTCTGTGAATGCATTACTTGCATGTTTGAATATTCCTGGTATCTCCCATAAGTCACTGAAGGCAAGAGAGAGAGAAGTTGGAAAAAAGGTTGAAGATGTTGCTATAAAGTCTTGTGAGGAGTTTGCTGCCCAAGAAATGGAAATTTGTAAAGAGTATGTTTATTGGAATGCTTTTATAAAATGAAATGATAAATACTGATAACAAAAATTTCTTATTAAAATTAGTAATGAAATTGATTAAAAAGTTAATTTAGCCAAATAGTTTTATAAAATTTATACTTTTTCTCTGTTTCCATGTGTATTGTAAGGGAATATGTTAAATTTTTTCAATGAGGGAGTAGAAGTATCCTTCGATGCAGGCTGGCAGAAGCGTGGTAGTGGAAGATCATACAACAGTTTATCAGGTGAATTCAACATCCTTCTCTAAACTGTAATATATTCATTTATCTGACAGTAATATAAACTTTAATTTAATTAAAATTAACTGAAACTTAGAGGGTGTGGGAATAAATTGTTATGATTTTTTCATCATATAAATGCCAACATGTGCAGTATGTATGGAAATACTTTATAAATTATAATAAAACAATATTTTATAGGTCATGCCTGTATGATTGGTACCAAAACAGGCAAGATTATCAGCTACGATGTTAGAAACAAGAGCTGCCGTATTTGTTAAAATGCTGCATTGTCCGAAGAACCTCCACGGCAACATGACTGCAGGAAAAACTGGGATGGTAGTGCTAAAGGTAAAAAATATTAGCAATACAGAACTTTTAATTATATGTCATATGTAACAAAAGGTAAAATGACATATACGTGATTGCACATTACTTGCTTTACAAATAATGAGTAAATTCATATTGAAACAGGGATGGAATGTGACATGGCTGTAAGCATGCTAAAAGACCTTGAGGCCAAGAACATAAGTGTGGAGACAATTGTGATGGACGATGACACTACAACGATTGCAAGGGCAAGAAAAGAAGTGAAAGCCAGACTAAAGAAAAAGAGTGATAGTAACCACGCCAAAAAACATTTCACCAATAGATTATACGGTTTACAAATTGCCAAAAAGTACAGACAGTTGGGAACGAAGACCATAGCTCATTTAAAGAAATGTTTCAACAATATCATTGCTGTGAACAAGAACAATCCAGAAAAATTGAAGTCAAATCTAAGATCATTGACACCTCACCTTTTTGGGGACCATAGTAAGTGCAGCGAAAACTGTGGATTTGTACGGAACCCTGCTACTTATATTCTGAAGAATTTACCATATAGGAAATACCTGAGTGACAATATGCTGAAAGCAGATCTTCAAGAAACAATTTCATCATTTGCAGACCAAGCAGAGAAGTTAGCCAATTTATGTAGTTCCCAGTCAAATGAGATCTTCAACAACACTATTGCTTCAAAAGCTCCAAAAAGAATGCACTTTTCAGGATCAGAAAGTACATCATTTAGAGTTGCTGCCGCAACTGCCCATAAAAACTTAGGAAGTCATTACGTTTTGAAGGTGAGTTTGAAATTGATAGAAGGAATATGTCAGTATGGTTGAATACATTTGACTATATTATAAAACTACTTTTAGTTGATATTAGATTCATTCTTTTATTTATTTTGCATTGATTTTTTTTTCAAGGTAAATGAAGCACTTCATTTAAATAAATATTAATATAAATATAAATAAAAAAAATTTAAAAAATAAACATAGCTTATATATCTGCCAATAGATTATCAGTAATTGTCAAAAAAAGATAAATATTAGTGTATTTCTTTGTGACTGTCGACATATTTCAATATCACATACCAAGACCGGTAGTCTCCAGATCAAAGCAGATGAAAGTATAATTTTCATCTGGGAGAGTTGATATGGTGGGCAAGGTGACAGGAGGTGGTATCTCATGAATGTCAGCTGCTGTGGAAGTGTCAGCCAAGCTCACACCAGACTCATATGTGGTACCCTCCCTCAGCTCTTTGCTCTCTAGTGCTGCTTGTTTTTTGTACTTTAGGGCTGACCTTCTCTTCTTGAATGATGTGGATGACTTTCGTTGATAATCCTTGGTCCTTTTCAAGTCATGTTGTAAAATCTGTTTCTTTGTGTGTTCTCCTGGTGACAAGAGAAGTGCTTCATTTACCTTGAAAAAAAAATCAATGCAAAATAAATAAAAGAATGAATCTAATATCAACTAAAAGTAGTTTTATAATATAGTCAAATGTATTCAACCATACTGACATATTCCTTCTATCAATTTCAAACTCACCTTCAAAACGTAATGACTTCCTAAGTTTTTATGGGCAGTTGCGGCAGCAACTCTAAATGATGTACTTTCTGATCCTGAAAAGTGCATTCTTTTTGGAGCTTTTGAAGCAATAGTGTTGTTGAAGATCTCATTTGACTGGGAACTACATAAATTGGCTAACTTCTCTGCTTGGTCTGCAAATGATGAAATTGTTTCTTGAAGATCTGCTTTCAGCATATTGTCACTCAGGTATTTCCTATATGGTAAATTCTTCAGAATATAAGTAGCAGGGTTCCGTACAAATCCACAGTTTTCGCTGCACTTACTATGGTCCCCAAAAAGGTGAGGTGTCAATGATCTTAGATTTGACTTCAATTTTTCTGGATTGTTCTTGTTCACAGCAATGATATTGTTGAAACATTTCTTTAAATGAGCTATGGTCTTCGTTCCCAACTGTCTGTACTTTTTGGCAATTTGTAAACCGTATAATCTATTGGTGAAATGTTTTTTGGCGTGGTTACTATCACTCTTTTTCTTTAGTCTGGCTTTCACTTCTTTTCTTGCCCTTGCGATCGTTGTAGTGTCATCGTCCATCACAATTGTCTCCACACTTATGTTCTTGGCCTCAAGGTCTTTTAGCATGCTTACAGCCATGTCACATTCCATCCCTGTTTCAATATGAATTTACTCATTATTTGTAAAGCAAGTAATGTGCAATCACGTATATGTCATTTTACCTTTTGTTACATATGACATATAATTAAAAGTTCTGTAATGCTAATATTTTTTACCTTTAGCACTACCATCCCAGTTTTTCCTGCAGTCATGTTGCCGTGGAGGTTCTTCGGACAATGCAGCATTTTAACAAATACGGCAGCTCTTGTTTCTAACATCGTAGCTGATAATCTTGCCTGTTTTGGTACCAATCATACAGGCATGACCTATAAAATATTGTTTTATTATAATTTATAAAGTATTTCCATACATACTGCACATGTTGGCATTTATATGATGAAAAAATCATAATTTATTCCCACACCCTCTAAGTTTCAGTTAATTTTAATTAAATTAAAGTTTATATTACTGTCAGATAAATGAATATATTACAGTTTAGAGAAGGATGTTGAATTCACCTGATAAACTGTTGTATGATCTTCCACTACCACGCTTCTGCCAGCCTGCATCGAAGGATACTTCTACTCCCTCATTGAAAAAATTTAACATATTCCCTTACAATACACATGGAAACAGAGAAAAAGTATAAATTTTATAAAACTATTTGGCAAAATTAACTTTTTAATCAATTTCATTACTAATTTTAATAAGAAATTTTTGTTATCAGTATTTATCATTTCATTTTATAAAAGCATTCCAATAAACATACTCTTTACAAATTTCCATTTCTTGGGCAGCAAACTCCTCACAAGACTTTATAGCAACATCTTCAACCTTTTTTCCAACTTCTCTCTCTCTGCCTTCAGTGACTTATGGGAGATACCAGGAATATTCAAACATGCAAGTAATGCATTCACAGAAGATATACCTAAGCCAGTATGTAACATTCCTGTATAAAAAAAATATTTGAAAGTCTAAAAATAACACACACAAGCAGTATTTCATTATATTGAACTTTCAAAAAAATATTTATATCAACTTTATCATAAACCATCATTCTAAGAATGGTAAATAAATATAATTAGTTAATTCTTTAGTCAGTTTGTCAAAATATTTCAGTATAATAATTGTTATGATGATACCTGAAGCAAGCTTTGTATTGACATCCCATGTGTATGATGCTTTACTTTTGACTTTGTCTCCTATGCCATAGGTACTTATATGTCTTTTTCCAGATGAAATTTGGGTCACATTTTTGCACGAGGAGCAAACAATCCTAAAAATGCCTCCCAAACCAAAATGTTCTTCATCAATAATGTCTTTCAGATGCAATGGTTGATGGCATGTAATGCATCCCTGATAAAGTTTGTCTGCCAGAAATGGTATTTCAATTACTCTTCTGCCTTCCTTCCAATTTAACTTTCTGGGATTTTCTGTATTAAAATGCATTTTATTACAATGTGTATTGATTTGATTTTAATGACAAAGCAATATCTCATTATGATATATTTTATGATTATGATATATTATGAAAAAGTCACTCATTACCTGAACTTCATATAACATGTTCATTTGCCTTTGGTAAAATTTTACCACATAAGGATATAATTCATAGTTCAAATATAAACAACATGATAATATTTTAAAAAAAAATACCCTGAAAATATTGTGCATCTTCTAGATCCATATCACCATCATTTGCTTCCAGTGTTGTAATCCGCCCATGGCTCTTGGGATGAGTGAGATTCTTCTCTCTGTGAAAACATAAAATAATGAAAATTCTTAGATTAATCTATGGCCCCCCTTTGCCCCATTTATATATATTTCCTGTTGCAAATTTTCTTATTGAGTTTTATCAAATAATTATTTTCCTTTTTATTTATTATTTTATGGTGAAAAGGAAACAATTCGTCTCTTCACTCATCTTTTACATGTTTATAAGATAGATTAAATTTTAATAATAATGAAATAAATTACCCGAATGAAACTGTGGAATTGTCATTTGGCGGGATTTCGAACACTGGTGCTGATGATAAACTCACTACTTGGAGAGGTGTTTTCTTTTTGGAGAAATATGCATGATCGTGTAGTGCATGCACTTCAAACGGCATATGTGAAGAAACATCGTTGCTGTTGTTGTTATTTATATCAATAGAAATATCTTTTCCCTGTTTTTCACTAATAAATCGCCCGTTCTTGTCTCTACGTTTCTGGATGTCTATTATTACCTTACTTGAATGAAGAGCGCGTTTTATGAACGATAACTCCTGAAAGAGTTACGTGACATTAGAGTGAAAATCTTTTTTGTGTAGAGATAGAAACAGTCTAAAATGGCAGCGACCCCCGAGCCTCGTTAAGGGTTCCTCCCCTAACAGATCTAGAGTGTCGATGCGAAATACAAGAAAATCCAGAGTGGATTACGGCGAGTAAATGCCGGCCCCTTTAATAACAACAATCCTGACTTTAAATAATTATCATTTTTCACATATTAAGAGATGAACTTACCTCTGTGTTAAAGAGGGACATCTTGAACCTCTTGAAGTAATACCACTCCTCATGTTCCTCTTCCTCTGCCAGTTCGGAATATTTATCCTCCGCTTCATAACCAAACGAGTCAAACACTTTGTCTTTATTGAACAGAATACAGGTGGGGGTTTTAAGGGACTCCAGACCCCGGTAGCTATAGCCTGCTGTCCATTTGTTGGAGCTGACCTTCAAAGGGTCGTTCTCGTAGTCATGTCTATAGGAAAATGCAATGCCGCTGTACGTAGTACCAAAGTCAATGGCTGCCACCAGCGCCTTTCTGTTAGAGGGCATGTTCTCTGTGTCCCAAGCCTGACATAATAAATTACATGTATTGATGAGGATTTCTTAACCAAGAACTAATATGTCCAGAGAATACAGTAAATAAGAAAAAAAGAGAAGAAATAGACCCTAATTTAACCAAATATCAATGTCTGTGGGTACAAATAATATGATCGATCCGTTAAAATAATATAACTTACTTTTGCCTCTAGCATTTCTTTTGATGATAACTTTGGTTTCTTCACTTCGTAACCATTTTCCTCTGTTGTGACAGATAATGGTATTAAATATCCGAATAGCTTGTAAAACTGCTCTGTGTCTATTGTCCTTGAACTAAAAGTTGGTATTGATATTTGAATTTTTGGAGGTAGTTTGCTAAATTCCTTGGTGCGTGAGATGTACTCCATGGTCAAAGATACATCATTTGAATCTTCAGTTTGTTCAAGATTTCGAAGTGTTTCTTCAATAACAGTCTGTATCTGTTTGATTTCATTCAAATGCTCCTTTAGAATACTCTTATGTTTCGTTTTTTCCTTTTCTATTTCCATTCTTAATTTTTCAACAATCACGTCAACTTCTCTGTGCCATTCTTCACCAAATTCAATCAACGTTGATGTAAGATTTTCATATTTCCCATCTAGGTTAGCTATCTGGGATTCTATTCCTTCTGCAATTTCTGCATACGTTGGAGAAATTGAGTTTTCTAATTCTTCAGAATCTTTTCCAATAGCTTCCCTCTTTGAATAAAAGAGATCAGAAAGAGGTAAAACTGTATGCCCTCTGTGTTTATCAGATGTAGCACACAGAGAACATACAGAGGTCCCGCACGTTTTACAGTGAAACTTGCTGCCTCTTTTTTGATGTGATGAGCACTTAGGATAGATTAAAGTTGACTTCTTTTGTTTGAATGGGACCACTTTATGTTTGTCATAGTCATCAGAAATATGTTTTCCTATACAAGGAATACACAGATTGACATGACAGAAATCACAGTACTTCTGCACTTCAGCTGTCTGACAAAGGTCACAACGGATGACATCTTGTGCACTCGTACGAGGATCCATACTAAATCTAAAATGTTAGAAGTACAAATGTACATTTATCTTGGAAGAATCTCATCTTTTCTTTACTTATACTTAGATTATTTTTTTAATATCGTTTAAATTTAAAAGCAAAAGTAGTTTAAAAATGCTTCATATATCATATATTATTTCCTGCATAAGTCATTTTATACTGATTCATTCAAAGCATTTATAAAAATGTAAGGAAGCTTTTAATGGAGATTATTTCAGACTGTCGTCAAAAACTTTCATTTCATTGTACATGTTGTAGATGGACAAATGTGACTCCCTCTTTTATAAATTTTCAAAACATCATCCAAAAAAAGTATTATAAGGTATTTATATTTATTGCTTCCAGCAAAGAAAATGAGTATGTAAGGCAATACCTTCATATAGAGAAATTTCTATTCCGTCTGGCAATGGACGCCCTTCTTATCAAAAAGCTATCTTCATGTAAACATTAACTGTTGTCAGGAGAGTTATCCTTCTTGTGTTGTATGATTATTATTTTTGTTCAAAACTGATAGAACGAGGTGAAAAAATGGGGCATCAAAGACTCATGTTGTGTTCAAATAAAATGTTCTTAATAGATTACTA
>NW_026926627.1:0-28085 GCF_032062105.1 Saccostrea cuccullata | reverse complement strand
GTTTTCAGAAAACACTTCCTTTAACCCAGTTGTCTCCTTAAGCCCAGCTGTCAACTTTTGGGCTACACGTAGGTTTTCTACCACGATGCAGTATACATGTGCGACAAATATGGCAAAAATGAGTCAAGGAAACGATAACGCATCGATCATTGCTAATAAAGACGAAAATGATAGATTGATTGTATATTGTTTAACGTCTCTCTCGAGAATTTTTCACTCGTATGGAGATGTCACCATTTGCCGGTGGAGAGTTGCAAATTTTGTCCTATCCTCGGCAATCAGGGCCATTGAGCAGGGAAGGATCTTTTACGTACCAGCACCTACTGCGACACGGGACCTTGGTTTATACGGTCTCGTCCGAAGGACCGCGAAAACGATAGAATGAAGGAGTTTCTGTGTGAAATTGTAAGATTTATTGTAAGTAAAAGTTCTGTAGTGACAACGGTTCGAAAGACTCTAGTATAAATTATTCTAAATAATTTAGCCGAGGCAGTTGGAATAGATGATGGAAAACAACAAGAGGCAAATGCGTTTACATGAAAGCTGTTTCTCCTTTGGTTGTTGATATTAAGGAAAAATTCTCAACTCTGTACTTGTACAGAATGTGGGCGGAAAATGGAAAAGACGGTCATACATACGAGGAATGATTAAAAAGTAAACGAACAAATTGAAATAAAACAGATAAAATTGAGTGTCTGTGTTCTTTGTTTTTTTTTTGCATATCTGCCAATGTTCTGCACATGCGCGAATCACGTGATCAAGGCGGACACATGACATGCTCTGAAGCATTCTGTTTATGGACGCTAAAATATTTATCCTTGTCTTATATTTCTTACCATGCAATTTAATTTTTATAACAAGAACAGTCTATTTGTTAGAAATGACCAAGTCTCGGAAATATTACGGTTGGATATAAAGGATATCCTTTCCCAGAAAGAACTTTGGTGAGTGGTGCCAATCACAAACCAAGTTCTCTGTCTTAGGAACGCCGTTTATCCAATATGGATATATAGTTGTAGAGACCTTCTTTTCATCATATTAATTATGTTAGGTCTAAATTAAACGATATTTCAGGAATATAATAATACTATTATTGTTTAGATATTCAACCATTTTTCTGGCTGTTTTTGAGCAATCTTAAATTAATAACAAAATGACTAACAAAGGACACATCTTTACCCAAGCTTGCTTTCGCAGGTCTGCAGAACAAACGTCATTTTTAACCATCTCCCTCCCACTACTTAAACAATCAATCCAATTTAAGATTGAACGTTTTGAAAGTATATTGTTTTCATTAATTTTGTACGAATTATTATAAGATATTTCAAAGGAGTTTCTAAATTATGCCTTAAACTTCACATTTGTTCGTTTCTCGAGTAAGACTATGACAATCATTTTTCGTCACTAGTCACCTACATATTGACGTCATTTTCACATTGTGACGTCACAATGATGGAGAAAATCATTACTTTTTCATATGCTATTTATAGAACATGCATAACGATAGGTGTGCAAAATTTCATTGTGATTTGTAAATTTGGAGATAGTTCGCGAACTTATTGATCACCCCTCGTATATGTTCAAAACTTGACATTAACAAATAAATACCAAACAAGAAAGGGATTCAAATGTCAATTAGTGTGTCGTTAAAAGACTGTTTTTAACATAAGGATATGGAAATAACGAACAGTATTCAATCTCAACGTCCATTAAACAAATATACAAAATAAGAGCAGAGCAAACACGGACCTCCGAAACATCAGAGGTGGGATCAGGTGCCATGGAGGAGTGAGCATCCCCTGCCGACCGGTCACACCCGCCGTGTGCTCGTTGTCATAATCAGGAAAAAACGGAAAAAATCCGTGGTCAATTCAGTGTATAAATAATGGACTAACAATTGGTATGAAAAACGTCAGTCAGCATTTCATTCAATGATAAATTGTATTTGCTGACAAGGTCATTGTATCGACCATAGAATTTACGAAATGATGACTTTAAACGAGACTGTTGATATTCTTGTTTCATCAACTTGCTTGTCAATAATTTACCTCGTTTAAGAAATTGTTCATACTTAGAGCATGCTCTTGCGTATCGAATCAACTGAGATATAAATACTCCGTATGCAGGTGATGAAGGTATATTGCTGCATAAGTAAGGGAAGTTGACGATAGAAAAGTTAAAGTCATCACGTTTATCATATAGCTTGGTTGTTAGATTACCATAAGTGTCTCTTTCAAGTAAAATATCCAAGTATGAAGCAGAAGTGTCGGACTCTGTGGTATCTTTTATCTCAAGCTCAGCAGGATATATCGTGTCGACGTAGGAATGGAAATTATCATTATTAATTGACAATACGTCGTCGATATATCTAAATGTCGAGTTGAAGGCCACAGCAAGTGTTTTCTTCTTTTCACGTAAAAGATTCTGCATAAATTCTGCTTCATATGAATATAAAAATAAGTCTGCTAATAACGGAGCGCAATTTGTACCCATGGGAATTCCAATAGATTGTTGGAATACCTGGTCTCCAAAAACCACATAGATATTGTCAATCAGAAACTCAAGCATCTTCTTGATGTCAACTTCAACAAAATAATTTTTCAAATGACCAATGACGAGGTAAGTAAACTTACGAGTTCCATTTTTGTTGAAGAAGCAGCTGTCAATGATATCAAAAAGCCTGGATTTTAATTTGTCATGGGGAATTGTTGTGTATAAAGTTGAAAAGTCGTAAGTTTTTATGCTGTTGATTTTTGTAAAGTCTTGTGATTTCAAATTGTCCAAAAGTTCTTTAGAATTTTTCAGTATCCACATCTGATTTACACCACTTCTTGAATATATAGTTGTACAGTACTCTTGAAGTTTTTCCTTCACTACTGTCAATATTTTAGTGAGAAGTAAAGAAAGAGGCTTGGTTGAACATTTACTGGAACCTGCAATGTATCTTTGTTTGTAAGGATTCTTATGAAGTTTCGGAATCCAATATATATAAGGTAGTTCAAATTCAGTTTGGCTCTGTGGAATGTTAAAAGTATTCAAAACTGACAGGTGATTTTGAAGAATTTCTTCAGTAGAAAGAGAAGTATATGTATAAGTAGGATTACCACTTGTAGAATTAAATCCAAGTTCTTCTAGAATGCAATTTATATAATGAGCCTTACAAACGAAGACAATGTTGTTACCTGCTTTGTCGGCAGGAACCAGTACGTACTGATCGTGTAATCTATCTAATTCTTTTTTCACTTCTGGTTTATTGAACACAGAAGGATAGATGGTTTTCATTTTGCCCCTCAATCTTTTAATACGTGACTTTAACATGGACCTGATACATTTAATCCATTCTGACAAGGTGTCAATGTCTTCTTTTTCATATTTAGCCCATCGTCTGGCGTAATTTTCAACAGAATCCATAATATTTATGAAATTCCGACGCCAGTTGAATGATCGGGGTTCCCTATATTTAGGACCTTTTAAAATAAGTGATCTAAGGTCCTTATTACGAACTATATTTACGTCACCTGTAATAACGTGTCCAGCAGGACTATAGTTATAGGGCGAAGAAGAACAAGAACACGAAAGGGGATTATTTTTCAGATAGTCGATATCCAGGCCATGTAAAGTGTTTTTGTAATTGAAAAGTTTGGAAGCAATGTTCGATGTATATTTGTAGGAAATACAAGGCGTAGTCTTTCACTTGAAATATGGTGGAATACAAGACTGGACCCTTTTGTGATTAAGAATATTACTTATATTAACCGCGTCAATTCCTTTATTGGCATATTGAAGTTTAAGGAAAAGACGGATTGTTTTAGCTGCATTTTCTTCCGTGAAACGTGCGGGTTTAAAAAGCCTATGATGTGAAATATCCATAATCACAGAACCGAGTCTATATTCAGGTGTCGAGGAATCTAAATTTGGATGTTCCTTGGTCTTTTCAAGAAGACTATGTAAAAGTTTCAAAGGGACAGAGTAAAGTTTGGTTCGAATATGATGTAGACCTAACTGTTGATTTACATAAGGTAGTAATGAATCAAAAGAGACGTCGTGTATTGCAGGTTTATTGTACGAACGATGTCCATGACTACGCTTACGTCTCTGAGTATTGTTAAAAAGTCCCATCACATTTACATTATTACACTGCGGGCTTGTAAGATTTCCAACACTATCGACATTGTCATTACATCCATAGGGACAACATGTAGGGGGTTCAGGTATAAATTTTCGGTGAAATATTTTCAATTAAATATATTCTAGCACAATCATGGAGACATTAAGAAATATAAAAAACTTTACTTGGTGAAAAAATTCCAAGTAGAACAGAAGTTACGAAATAATCAATGTTGTGAGTACTGCTATTTTATGTAAGGAAATTTCTATACATACGAGTATTGAATGATGGCACATAAAAGGAAAAAAAATCCGTTAAATCTAGGTATTTTTTAAAGGATAGAGTCTAATTTTATCTAGAAGTAGGGCAAACTATATATTTTCGGAAAGGTCTATGCAAGCCCTAATTTTCTGTTTCCATGTCAGCTAAAAATATCCAAGATGGCGGCAAAATATCCAATATGGCCGCCAATAGTAAAAATGACCGATACAGACTTATTGAAAACATACTTTCAAAATCAGGTGAGTTAAGAATAAATAATGAAATTTTATGAATTATTTTCAATTTATTACTTTTAAAAGATTTATTAAAATAAGGATCGTAATAAAATATGGTCACTAAAAGTTAGCAAAGAAGAAAGATCTATGTCAATATCATGAAAATGGCAAAAAAAAAAGGAAAAAAGAATTTACTACAATTAATTCACAACTTTATTTTTAAATTTATATAGATCTTTAAATACATATCAAATTTTCGGTTTCAATCAATAATTGTATATTTTATCCATGCTTACTGAACAAGTTGAGTGTTAAGTTTCTCTCAGAGTTCTGCTACTACCGGCCGCGGGCGGGTACCATAATCATGATATGGAATGATTCTATAGCATTTTCCTGAAGTTTAACTGTAAAAAAAATTAACCACAAAGTATCATGTGCACAAACAAAATTATAAATATTTTATAGTTATAAGTAAAACAATAAATATATATTTTCTTTTATCACATTTGAACTTCGGGTTATTCATTTATTATACAGACAGTATTTCAGAATTCAGAGGAAATCCAGGCTGCAGAATCAAATTTGTACATTTATATCAGGGATCGTTAACTAGCATATATAGGCCCCTGTATAATATGTTATGTAGTAGGAAATGACCATAGTTTTCGAATTCATAGACTTTATTCTAATAAGTCTAAAATTATTTAATCTCACATTTTCTATTTCACTTGTGGTTTTACGATACAAAAGTGTGCATGAATTTAAAGGTACTTAGAAACTGTTCAAAAGTTGCGTCGGGTTGACGTCTTTTGAATGAAATCCGGGTGAATTATTTTCTGAAATGATTACAAAACCACAATTTTCTGATAGGAAATTTTCTCAGCTTTCTAATAGTGTATGTTGCATAAAAATATTTTGATTACTTACCGTAGTAAAATTGACCTCTTTCCTTTGAAACGGAAATACATAAACTTCTGCACATTGCATCAAGATGCAACAATAACAATGTTAATCTTCAAAATGTAAGCTTTCCTGTGATATGTCAATGTCGTTAATTCCTTAAAAATCGCCTCCCGGAAAGCCAATCAAAATGACGCTATCAACGTCGCGGAGACAAACTTACAGTGCCATGCATCAAAAGGGAAACCCCGTATCCAATTTTAGCACAACTTCGACCCGGTTAATTTTCAACACAGACTTATTAGAATGACATAACACACACATCATATGAAAGTTCAAACAAAGAAGAAAAAAGTCGTTATATTTAATTTCTAGATAAATATGAATAATAATGCAAAAAAGACGTTTATAAACACCGATAAATTGCGTGTAAATAGCACAATTACACAGGTAAGTCGGGTTACCTGAACCCCCTACAACATGATATAATTGAAAATTGTCAATTCCTTCAAGCTCCAAATACTTTGACTCTGATCAGTATTAGTTTACATAAACCCACATGAGTTATTACATCAGGCGGATTTTACTGATAGTCTTCAAGAATGTTCAATATTGGGAATGGTAATCCATTATAAATTTTCCAATCTGTCCGACCGATTGGCTGGTTAATCGTATCAAAAGTACATTTTTGTTCCCTCGCACAACTAGTTCAACTAGTAGCATCGCGAATGTGCGTGTATGTGTTAGTGTGTCCGTTACAGCTTGTGGGCAAGAAAAAAAAACGTTATATCCTCACTGGCGATTCTGAGCTTCCACGTACTTCTATGTGGCACTGTAAGAGGACGAACCATATTCATTTTCAATTGATCGGTGACACATTTCTTTAAATTTCCCGTTTTTACTATCTTCTAACCCTGAAATTTTATGTACGACTTGACAATACTCACTTCCGTTAGAGATTCTGGAAAATTCATGAAGCTTTGCTCTACTTATATTTAGTGTATTAATTTACGTTGAAAAAAAAATTGATGAATGTTGCGGTTTCATTACCTAATTTTCAAACGTGTCTGCAGCTGTTTACAATATGGAATTTATTCTAGGGATTTCAATCCCTAATAGGACCAAATTCCCTACCCTTAAATGTCCGCCAAATACATAATACTCTGATATTATATCAAAGCATTTTATAGTGGAAAAGGATTGCCCGCAGGAAAGTTTCAAAAAGAAGTGCGAACGACAGTATTGTTCTCCCGCCTACCTCCAAGTCAATTTTCAAAAGTTAACATATTCGATAAATTTTTAGGTCACCTGAGTAAACTCAGGTGAACTATTGCTATCCGTTTTCGTCCGTCGTGCGTTAACATTTAAACAGTTTCAGCTTCTTCTCTAAAACCGCTGAACCAATTTCAACCAATTTTGGCATATAGCATCTGTGGGTGAAGGGGAACAAAAATTGTGAATTTCATGGTCCCTGTCCCCCTGGGGGGTGGGGCAAAAACCACTAAAATTAGTGCAATCTTTAAAAATCATCTTCTTTACTCCTGGACATCAAGCAGTCAAACTGTTGGTATGATTGGAATGAGCATTGAATCCTCTACCAAAATTGTGAAATTCATGGCCCCAGGGTCAGGGGTTCTGGTGTTAGGGCGGGGCTCTATTGATTATATAGTGAAAATGCAATAATTCTTTGAAAATCTTCTTCTCTGCTCCTGGGTATTAAATAAACTAATTAAGTTCATAGTTATGATGAGCAAGAGTGCCTCTACCAAAATTATGAACTTTATGGCCCCATGATCAGGGGTTAAGGTGTTAGGTTGTGGCTCTATAATGATTATATAGTGAAAATACATTACACCTACGAAAATCTTTTTCTCTTCTCCTGGGTAATACGCAGATGAACTATTTATAGTTATGATGTGCAAGGGCTTTTGTTCCAGAATTGTGAATTTCAAGGCCCCTGGGTCAGGGATACCAAAGAGGGGGGGACTCTACTTATATACTGAAAATGAATTGTTTGAAATCTGCCCCTTGGTATTAATCAAACATTTTTGATAAGCAAGTGTGCCTTTTCAAAAATTGTGCAATGTGTAGACCTAGGGTATGGGGTTCATGTGTGGTAGGGGCACTCCTGATTATTGCTGAATATTACTGATTATTGACATGCATTTTTGTTCCCCTACCCTGCTTATGGGTTTTAAGTAAACAAACTAAACAGTTGCTAAGTGTATAGTTATGATTAGCAATGGTGCCTCTTTCAAAATTGTGAATGCCATAGCATCTAGCTTAAAACATGAACCAAATTCAATCATTTGAAAGTTGTTGCATGATGCTCAGGTGACCTATAAGGCCCATGGGCCTCTTGTATATTTTATTGATATATTTATGTTTTATTTGCCTAAAACATAAGAAAAGATATAAGGAACTTTTCATCATATCCAAGACGGTTTCAAAATATAGTAATGCTTGAAACTCCGATTTCAATGGAAAATGTCGTCTACCTCCCCCCCCCCTTTTTTTTTCAAGAGCTGGAATTACGGATAATTTACTATTTAGCGCTGGTATTAAGACAATTCATCAATTACCATTGAACTGTTCTTTGTATTAAACAAAGATTTTATTGCCAAATTGTTATTTATATTGAATTAAATGGTTCCAAAATGTAGGCAGGAATCGAGAGTTAGGCCAAAGAAAATTAATCAATAGTTTCTCAGGCACCGCCGCATCAGTTCAAAAACGATCAAATTGATCAATTTTATTGACATATTGAAAAGGGAAATAACTCAATTTTCTTGTTTTCCAAGTTGAAAAAGAAAATTGAGTTATTCCCCTTTTCATTAATGCTTAGAAAGACGTTTTTATTAGAAAAACAATATATTTCTTCTAAATTTACAGTATTTTATGAGTTAACTTTTAAATAAATGTTTGGAATAACATTATTCAAAGGTGAATACATATTATAACTAATTACAGAGAACAAAACTTAAGAATTAGTAGATATTATAATTTTACTGTCAGAACAGATGATTTAAAAAGGTGTAAAACCTGCATAAAAAACAAAACAAAAAAAACCTGCCTGCCGCATTGAAATTTGAATTTTTTGGCCTGAGAAACTATTGATTAATTTTTTTTTCGCCTTAGCGTGCTTATTTCTTTCATAGTAGTTAATTAACAAAGATTGCATTGAAGTCTACAGGGAAAAGCGCTTTTTTTCAAAATAAAATTTCAAATAATTTGAATATCAATAAATTGCAGGGTGGAAAGATGCATTGAAATATTAAAAATAGAGTGACAATTGAAAAAAAAAAATTACTGCGTAAAGTTTTTTTTAATTGATTTTTTCTTAATTAAAAAAATGGGAGATAACTCTTACCAAAATCCAAGGTAATAAATAAGGACACATCCCACTATACAAACTAATAGTAACAAGAGGCCCATGGGCCTTCTAGGTCATCTGAGTACCATGGTACAACTTTCGAACAATTGAATTTGGTTCGGCACCCCACCCCAAAAGAACAACTGACCCTGGGGCCAAATTATTTTCAAAATTTTGGAAATTTTAAAGTAAATTTTATTTGATCATAAATGTTTGATTAATATCCAGGAGCAGAGGAGAAGATTTTCAAAGAAACAATGCACTTTTACTATATGATCTTCATAGCCCAACCCTAACACCAGAACCCCTGACCCAGGGGCCATGAATTTGGTTGAGGACTCAATGCTGATTACAGTAATCCCAACAGTTTGATTGCTTGATGTCCAGGAGTAAAAAAGATTTTTAAAGATTGCATTAATTTTATTGGTTTTATCCCCACCTCTCGGGTCCCAAATTAACAATTTTTGTTCACCTTTACCCATAAATGCTGAATATCAAATTTTGATGAAATTGGTTCAGTGGTTCTAGAGAAGAAGCTTCATATGTTCTAACGTTTACGAACGACGAACGAAAACAGATAGCAGAAGGATATGGAGATAACGAACAGTATTCCATATCAAAGTCCATAAAACAATACAAAATAGGAGCAGAGCAAACACGGACCTCCGAAACATCAAAGGTGGGATCCGGTGCCATGGTCAGCAATGGGTCATCTGACCTAAAAAAAAAAAAATCGAACTTAACCCGTTTAGTAGGTGGAGACTTTGTTATTTGCCTCTCTAAATCATCAAGTGAAGAGATTGGATAGTGTTTTTCAACAAAGCAGTCAAAGTAAAGACTTAATTCTCAATACACCATCTCAGCTTGAATCAAGCATAGCTGCTATTTTAAAGTCGTGTTGTCATTTTCAGATAAAATCAATCTCGTGCTTATTGATGATTTCAGATTATAGTAGCCATCATCTTGTTACTGTAAACGGCTGAAAAATTATTGATTTGGTGTTTCAATCACAAGGTGATTAGTATAGTTAGACTTACACCTACGTTTCCCTGGATTAAGACAGTAGCATACTAGTATTCAAAAGGATCCAGCAGAAGTTTTCTTTCATATGTAGACAGTTTAACAGAGGTGTCAAGTTTGTTCATCAGGGACTTATTTATTCATTCTTAGTTTTGAGTTCCATCTTGTGACATTTGCGGCTTGCAGTCGGTTTTCATCTTCTAGTATTTCATTTGCATGAGTGGACTTGCTCACATGATTCACAATTTAGAAAGTTTTTGAAATTACCGATTTCAAATGTCGAGTATAGTCCCTTAGTCTATCCTTGACTACCAGCTGAAGCGTGTGGGCATAGCATCGTGAATGTTTTGGTAAATGCTCAAATTCCCCGTCATATTTATCTTCTCTGGAACCTCATCTACTGAGAGTACTTTTCCATCATCATCACCCCCACATTCACCTTCGTATTTTTCCCTTCACTGTTGTCTCCTCGCAGAGAAAATTTGAATGCTTTCACCATGTTTGATGTATTGTTGGTAACAATTGTGCAGATCTTATCAGCAATTTCAAACAGAGCAAGTGTTTCTTCATACTCATGCCCAATATTTTCTGTGTGATTCCATTTAAATCGTTTGCAGGAAAGCATTACCCAGTCGACAATAAATGTCCAGTGATCCCCATAAAAGCTTTCATTTCTTTATTGGACAAAGATCAACACTTCTTGCATAGATAGCTGTACTTTTAGATTGTTTTTTCACTTCACTTGATTTTTCATAGAGTAATTTACTGGACAAATATTTTTGACTTGGGATCTGATATTTGGGATCTACCTTCTCAACAAAGTTTCTAAAGTTTTGACAGTCCAAGGTTGACAGTGGAAGTAGATCTGCAATTTACAACAAAAGAGCATTTGTTGGTAATTCTGTTTCAGGTCATTGATGTTGAACTTGGTTACACTACAGCACCTCTCTATGTTTCCTGTAGAATGAATGATAAGTATTTGATACTGTATGGTTTTCCCGTATATTTTTTCAAAAAAATAGATTATGAATTGTCACTACAAACTGAAGTATGTATTTATAAACAAATGTACGATGGTTGTCGAAAAAGTTCGTTGACAATGACGTTTTTGAGAATATAAATGATTCTATATATATCTTATAAATATCAAAATATTTCTTATGAAAAACCAAGTCCGAAAGATTTAATTTTTACTGATGGAACTATATTTTTTTAAAAATCGGGAGTCTTTAAAGTTCGTGGATTGTATTAATAAACATCAAACTATATCACAAAATAAGGGAGAAAAAGCTAAATATAATTCAAAAGCAATTGAAAAGTAATGGTCATAGCTAGTATTTTTATAGAAGTAATGCATTATATTACAATTACTTGTAATGGAAAAATAGATGCATTACACATTGCATCCCATTACTTTGAAAAAATTTAATGATTATAATGCATTACCATTACCTCAGGTCTGGCCATGGAGGAGTGAGGAATGATTGGGAAATAACAGGAAAATCCGTCATCAATTCAAGAAACTTCCCAAGGACATCAATCAAGGGATGTTTTTTCACTGTACCCAGTGTATATGAAGGAAAATCAAATCATATGGATTCCGGGAGGATGAAGGCTTTCATCGCCTTTGTAAGAAGAGTGGCTGTTCTTCCTTTAGTTCAGAACAGCACGTGGAAGACGAACAGCCAAGATGTACCATGTTTCAAAGACTATGTCACTCAAAATTGGGTCGAAGGCCATCTGATGACCTGCAATAATTTTGACAATAATGGGCTAAAGACAACAAACGCAGTAGAAGGATGGAATCATAAATTCAACAGGATGTGTCGGCTCCCCAATTCAAATTAAATTTGTCCAGCTTGCTCAGGAAGAATATGTGTCGTCTCCCCAGTTCAAATTTGTCCAGATTATTAAGGAAGAACAGGCAGCGAATAAAGCTAAGATGATTAGCTTGCTGCTGATGGGGTTGTCCGCCCCAAGAAAAGAAAATACCAACAATTAGACCGTCGCATTCAGGACCTGAAGCTAAAAGGACAGACTACGCCAAGGACATATGCAGATGCTGCCTCCCATCTTCAACATTTGGAGTGATATACCCGTTTTACAAAAAACTTACAACTAAGACCAAAATCTATTCTTATAAATTTCTTCGTTGCATTAAATTGAAGATGGTTTTAAGCTTTTTAAAATGAATGTAGAAAGATATTTTCATGATAGCAATTTTGAGCGCTATCATTTATTTTGAAAATCTTTACACTTGAGAAGAATATTTTTAAAGAATTTTCCTATATATTTCTTTGTAAAACTGTGATCGGCCATTTTGGCCCTGCCCTACCCCCAGGGGTCATGATTTACACAAAGAGCCTGGCCCACGAAGGGTCAAAATATGCCCTGTAAAATGGTCAAAATTAAACTGAAGTTTTGGCCAAAAATTTTTTGCTTAAAAGGTAGTCTAGGTATTGTAGTTTATCAAAGTGGAAAAAATCCTGGAGTTCCATACTTGTATACCTGAGATCTATAGAAATCAGGAATTTGCTTGATTTATCACATTTTGGGGGCTAAATAGTCAAATTTTACATAGAGCACAGGCCTGCCCCAAATTTATTTAGGGTTCAGTTTAAAACTAACATCAAAAGGTTTCTATTCATGAAAAAAATTTTATGGGGCAGAAGTGTGCTCATACCTTAAAAAGAACATTTCCACAAAATCCGAATTTCCTCATTTTTAACCCTTTTGCCCCTTGTAAATTATATGGTTATAGATTTTGTTAGAATATTACACATTTTTCACAAAAAAGTATCATACTACGATTTTTTTAGTTGTTCACTAACACTTTAGTAGGTGTATAGGTCCCCTATTTAATTTTTTTTTGGGGGGGGGGCAGTTTACTTTAAGTAGTTGATCCCACAGGAGGTAAACAAATATCTTTGGACTTTTCTTTGAAGTCATGCGTATAAAACGTATGTATCATGTATCAGTAAAAGAAAAGAATACATTAAAAAATACTAAATAAGAGCTACAGAACATTTAAAAACCATTAATTTTGAAGTTGTGTACAAATACTGAATATATTCAAAGTCATATTCGCTATTGACGTATTGTTATTGTTTGGCATTGCTCAGTAAAATGGACAACACGAAATACGCACATACATGTATAATTATAACACGTAAAATTCTACATCTTCATCCTCAATTAAAACCATGGCTTTTCCTTAAATCATGTTTGTATACATTGATATAACAGGCTATTCGAACTACAATCAGGAAGATATGGTCTACAGCAGGAGAAGTGAAAGTAAAGTTTTCACTAAATACCAGAAACGACATAAAACGTTTTATGAAATAAATAAAGACACATTAATTTTTTTCTTTTTTAAATTAATACTCATACTGATTACATGTAGCTTTTGGGTTAATTCTTCAAGGAAAGCAAATCCTCTTTTTTCAGGCATTATTAGAGCTATGAAGGTCCTAGGAAGAAATATTGGGGGTGGGGGTTGCAGCCACGAACCCACAAAAAATTCCAGGACTAGAAGGAATAAAGAACGTAAACGTATAATATTGTTTAGGGGATAAAGCCGCAATTTATCAATATTTATCTATCTTTCAGTGTTAATTGGTAATAGTAAGGCATACAACACCCTATAGTTCAGAAAAACTGGTCTTTAAATATATCTTTTACACTTACTTAAAATTACTATGTCAAGTTCAGAGCCCCCTTCCTCCCCTTCGACGGTACAAGGCGGACGACTTGAATACAAAACCGTTTCTTCTTCCTTTTTTTTTTTTTTTTTTATTATTAAGCCCCGTGGGGATCCGGGTTAAAATTAAAGTTTCCCTAAGGTTTTCATCAGTCCCCCTTGCTTGTCGTAAAAGGCGACTAAATGGGGCGGTCCTTCGGATGAGACCGTATAAACTGCCACAGCAGGTGTGGCACGATAAAGTATCAGTCCCTGCTCAAAGGCCGTAAGTGCCGAGCATAGGCCTTAATTTGCAGCCCTTCACCGGCAATGGTGACGTCTCCGTATCAGTGAAATATTCTGGAGAGGGACGTTAAACAGTATACAATCAATCAATCAATCTTCCTTTTTTTTTTTGGGGGGGGGGGGGGGTTCTAGCCTGCACAAGTACTGATTGATTGTTATGTAACACTTTGGTTGAAAAGAAAACTTACCAAAATAAAATTAAAGTTTCCTTAAGATTTTTCACTCGGTCTGATTCCCGTGAGATATTGCATTTGATTTGTTCATCTATTGTTTAGTATTACAAGGGGGGTGTTGATTGGAGAGAGGAATATACGTATCTAGCTGCCATGTGAGAAATAAAATGCTATTTCTTTGTACAGTACTACTTCTAGACTTTGATGAAATGCATGTGCATATCTAATTTTCTGTGCACTAATTTTCACCAAATTCAAGGTTTAATATTTAATGGGGGCACAATTATTTACTGTTTTGTGGTTTTAGAATAGAGGTGTCCAAGGCTAGGACAATCCCCACTTTGAGACAAAAATAATTTCAACTCTTAGTGTAAGAATTCATGATAAGACGTTTTTCAATAATTGCCTTGACAGAGTCATCTTTTACATATCTGCCTCTTTTAGTTTATTAAATAACTTACTGATTATATATTTTTCACTTAGGTTTGTTTTAAGATGTGTGAGAAAAACTCTCACAAGATTCGAACTCTATCCAAAGCTCAAGGTTGGGCATAATACCGAACCCGTTTTTTCTCTTAACCTGAACATGTTAACCACTACGTTACGAGGGCTTTTTGTCATCAATGTATGATAGAGTGCTTTAGGTAAATCGTGTTGTTGAATTAAATATCTTTCCATAAATCGCTTTTTATATTTCGGACTCCATTTTTTGAAATGTAAAATAGATTTTACATTTACTTTTCAATCTTTTAAACATTAATGTGGAATGGAGACTTGACCCATTTATATTAAAAAAACAATTTATAGCCATGACCATTTTCCGGTAAATATGCGTAACTGCATGTCAACTTTAAAAAATATCAATTAAGTCATGCAATGAAATAGATGAATCAAACGTGTTAAAGATGACATAACTGACAACATAATTTTAGAAAAATAAAACTTTTCCGTGAATTTTGGAAATTGAGAAATATAATGTCTCAAATATAATAAAGGGGGAGATTAAATTGTCCTCACCTTTTACGCCCTCTTTCTTTTATAAAGCATTTGCATATTGAATTAATAGCTATAATTTCAGATTCAGTCATTTTTTTTATTTAATAGAAGTTTATGCCTTTGTCTTCCAATAAGATGTATGAACATGCTTAACTTTGGTTTCATCATGCTTTTTTTCCAAATATATACCTAGTCATTGAAAATGGTTTAGCCCCCCACTTTCCACAGGCACGTCGCAGTATAGTTAAAAAATGAGGAAAGTGGTCGTGTTTGGAAAAAAAGGCACTGAAGTTTTGAACTCCCCCCCCCCTCCTCTCCCCCCTACGGAATAGGACTTTCGTCTTTGGGAAATTGACTTTTTCCTTTTTTTTTTTTTGCTTGTCAGGTTTTTTATGGCACAATTCTGTATGTTGTGCTTTGTTTGATGGTCGATAGAATAAACAATAGAGAATGTATTGAATTGAAAATTGTCATTTATTAAAATGACGAAACAAAACTCACAATCAATCTAATCAATCATAATTGTCAGATCCATAATTCATAATCATACAATTCAAAATCAAAATTCACAATCAATTGATATAATCAATCACAATCAGTCAATCTAGCTAATCAGTAATAACAGATCAGTTCCAAGAAGTGTCAAAATCATAACCACACTTCTCCATAATCATAATCGGGTATGATAAAATGATCACATATATAACATATGTGACAGATTAGAATTAAAAGCAACCATATACACATCAACTTCAAATTTAAACACTTTTAAAAATGATTAGATAATGTGAAAAAATGCTACAACCATCATATAAATGTGCTTTTTTTTAAGGTATTAAACCCCCCCCCCCCAACCCCCAACCCCTACTTTAATTTGCTTCCGACACCAATATGTCTTTATAAATAAAGGCCTCTTAATACAAAGAGAGGCATATAGGAAAAGTAAAACTTTCGGCTTATTACAAGTTAATGCTTTTTCTAGCTCATCATACTCAAAGGTGTGTTGTAATCTTAGTGATGTCTTTATCATAACAGTCCACAATAATGAATTTGTGGTATATAGTAAAATTAATGTCTGGCAACTTTTAGTGATCTTGTAATTTTTTTACATTAATTTTGCTAATTTCTGAACAGCGTAACTTGGGACATCACCCATGATGATGACTGTCAAGTCCCAGATTCTTTTATGCGAATATTCAGAGGGTTTAATGTTGAAAATGATGGCTTAATGGTTATTAACATTATTGTATCTGTTGATGATGGTGTTTCATGTGGTAGAAAAGGATTAAGAGTTTATTTTCTTAACAATATAGCGAATATTTCGGCAAAACTGCTTACAAGAATATTTTTTGCAATCAAAATTCCATGCAAATTGAATTCAACCAGAGATTTTTTTAAAATTTCTTTAAACAGATGAATACTGATTGTTATGAATGGGGTGCAAGCGCACTCTCATAGATGACTTATTTGGAAATAAATCCCGTTATCTTACTTTATATTTGTCCGTAACAGAGTAGGGCGGGTTCAATATTATTTTGCCTAGTTTTGATACGTACATTTTTATTAAGATGCTGCCCATAGCTAAAAAGGTTAAACACTGGCAAATTCCTGCATTAAATGAAAGTTAGAGGAAGTCACCCACCCCTAACGGAATAGAACTATTTGAGATGTAGTCACAGGGGCCAGTGATTACTAGTATATTTACTTTTTATGTATTAACTATCAAATATATAGTTATATACAAATACGAAGCAAGAAATATTCCTTTTGGTGTATTTAGTGAAGAGGTGAAATCAAACATAGAATTACCGACCCCTGTGGACGCAGTTTATCAGGAGGATCGTTGCTGCATGTTAATTTTTTGTGGAGGTTTTCTCCTCCACCCCCAACCCAAATTTATACATTCAAAAACATTGCTATTGGGCCTTGCATTGTTAGAATCGCACAAAATATAACAGGCACACGTACTTCTATTAAACTGATAATGTCATACCTGGTAGTCAATTATCCATTATCAAGTCATTTCTTTGTCTACAATCAAATAATTTTTATTGTCCTATATGACGTTACGTCACGTTATACCAATTATGACGTTCCGTTCACAATTTTCTAGTAAAACAATGTCATACTGCAAACTCTCTTTAAAAAAAAGTAAAATAGATATCCAAAAAAGGAAAACAGTTCCATAAAGCTTGAAGTCTATTCTATCTATTATCAAAATATCATTAATTTTTTAGATGAGGCATTTTTGTGGGCTTAACTCTTTGAATTTACACTACCTGAGGATGTTTACCCATAAGTTTCATCTTTCCTGACACAGTGGTTCTTGAGAAAAAAAAATTTAAAACATGCCAACACATTTTTCACTAATTCCCAATTATCTCCCCTTGAATGAGGGCGCGGCCCTTCATTTAAACTACCTTGAATCCCCTTTACCCAAGGATGCTTTGCATGTGGCAAGTTTGGTTGAAATTGACCCAGTGGTTCTTGAAAAGAAGATGAAAATGTGGAGATTTTACGACGACAACGACAGACAAAGGACAAATTTTGATCAGAAAAGCTCACTTGAGCCTTCGGCTCAGGTAAGCTAAAAAGTGGATCCGAAAGAAAAAGTCATCCTTATGAAGATGAATTGGAACATATACTGAAAGGAAAAAGAAACGCAGGGTAGCATAATATTCGAAAAAATTTTGACTACATGACCAAAAATTACGAAAATTGGTCAGATAAGAAATATAGTTACTTTGCACTAAAAACAGTGTTCAGAAGTACTCAACCGTAAAATGTATGACGCCACGTAGGGAAAACGTTAAATAGACAAAAACCCCTGCAAATTGATGACGAATTTGTCAACAAATCTTTTTGCACCATTTGATGCACCTGAGGTATACACATCGTTTTTCAATATTTAGAGACGATATGAATTTCTTGCAATCTTGGTACAGTTTACGGAAGTTCCAAGGGTCTGGTTTTCGAATTGCTTAATTAAAGAAAAAGGCAACAATGGTTTTCAATAAACCGTGACGATGACGTTAACGCGAAACAGAGCCACGTTACGAGCGGGTTATTCGTCCTGCACTCTCTCAAATCGCCACCTTACTACCACAAAAACCGCCTTTTATACAGTGGACTATTATAATCATTACACTCACACGAAAAATATATGAAAACAATTCTGCAGTTTGTTTTGTTGAGTCAGTCAACTTGCTTTTGCGTTCCTCTCACTGGCTCATGCGCGCGTCGTAAGACTTAATTTTTTGGCGTGATTACCCATGTCCAATATAGCCAGGGTTTGAAAGACACTCTGATGAATTCCATGTAAAGGAAAATTAAGACTCATGACAAATGCGCGGGAGAAACATTCAAGAAAATGAAAGTTTTCGATTTTCACATTTGGAGGGTATCGTTATATGAGCTCTATAATAACTCATGAATTATGGGGAAAAAAAAACAAATGGGATTTTGGCTTCATCTTTTTGAAAGATGATTTGAAATGTTAGATAGGAATACTGAAAAAAATTAAAAGAAAAATAAATTTAATTCAGCTCAAAAGTTTACCCTGCGTTTCTTTTTCCTTTCAGTATATATATGTCGACAAAGCCCAACATTCAACCAAAGTGTGTAATTGGCACAAAATCCAACACTGAGACAAAGTCAAACACAGAAACCAAGTCAAACATGGAAGCCAACACGGAGGAAAGCGACACAGGTAGGCCTGACACCTCTTCAATTTCTACTAAGAGGAAATGTGTGTCTCCTGAAAAGTTAAATCAGAGTTCGAAAAGACGTCATACAAATGAAGTTGTAGAAAGTTTGGAACAAATTATGAAAAATGATGATCAGCATTTTGAAGAACAAGTGGAACGGAGACACCGCGAAAAAATGAAAATGTTTGGATTTTTTCGAAATTCTAAAGTCAAACCAAAAACATTGGTTTAAACATGGAAAATTGGATTTTATTTCATGCAGCTTAGTAAAAGTATTTTTAGCCGGGCTTATTGCTCAAAGCCCAATTGCCAGCTTATGTGATCCTGTTCAAGGCAGGATGTTAACCCAATAGTCGCCATTTTAAAGTTACGTGCAAAAATATAGTTCTTACTCTCAACCGCTTTTGAGATAATACAAACGCTAAATAAAGCAACAAAAATAAAACGAAGTTTTATCTATATAAAATAAACATTTGTAGTAATGACTTTGAAAATTTCATAAGTCAAAGAACATAGTTCATTAGCGTAAGGATTTTTGATAATCAGTGTTACCATATTTCTCTACACATAAGAGGTAAAGCAGGAGAGGGAACCAGACTGGCCTGTTTGTTTACATTCAGCTGCGGTACCAGATTAATTCTGATTCTGACAAAATCGGACCGTGGTATTAGGATCGAAAAACTCACTGTCAGTGTCTTATCATTTATATTGATAGTTTTAAAATAATTTTTTCATCAGAATATAAACGTGATTCATGTAAGAAATCCATTCTACTCTGTAAATGAGCCCGGCTCTCTGTACTTCTGAGTACTTTATCTTACCTTTCTAGACGAGTGCAAAATATGCAAGGAGGATGGAAAAATTACAGAAAGTGTATTTGTTCCTTGTGGACATCTGATAGCCTGTGTGAAATGTGCAGCAATTCGTACTGGTAATAAGTGTCCAATGTGCAGGAAGCAAATTAACAAACCCATTAAAGTTTTCAAACGTTGAACATTTTAGTTATGATTTACCTGCAGCAAACTGTCAATGGAAAGTGAAAATTAAGTAGATTATGTAAAATTAACCTTTTACATATATATATATATATATATATATATATATATATATATATATATATATATATATATATATATATATATATATATATATATATCCACGAATGAAAGTCTTTATTTGAGTGTAAACAAAAAGTTTTCAATTAATTGTTTTACATTTCTTTTACATTTCTATATACTTGTCACGGAAATTCTTTTTTTTTTGGTGTTTTTTTTTTTTTTTTGTTTTTTTTTTTGTTTTTTTTTTTGCTATTCCATCCACAGGAAGTGCCAATTTATTCTTCAATTTTCGTATTCCATATAAATAAAAAAAATAATTCGTAGTAACGTTTAATACGAATTAAACTCTCCGTGTGAACAGGGCATTAGTCTAAACGTTTTAGTCCTTGCAAACCATCCGAGAGATTAAGGTTAGTGACTGGTTCTTTTAGCAAGTTAAGAAATTCAATTGCTTCTGTAAATTTTGCAAAATCATAATTCAGCTTTAATTGCATTTCTTTGGTTTGTTTGCATGAAGGAATGACTAAGTCCGAAAGAAATGACACTGAGCATGCTACGTACACGCTTTGCTCACAATTATTTATTAAGGATTTTTTCATGGAATAAACAATACTTTGCTTATTTATTTTTCTCAGTGAACGGATTAAAAACTTCGTTTATAAACGAAGTTTGAAACTAAACTTTTAACTGTAGAATTCGATTTCTGTCTTTGTCGAGACTGTAGCTCTCCGTGTTCTTAAAACAAAGGATAAGAAAATTAGCTGTTGGGACTTGAATCTTTACAACAGTAATAATAGAACTAGAAAGTCTGCTATTGCAAGCAATAGCGTATGTCGCCCCGAACTGTTCCCCTATTTCCTTGGCAACTATTGATAATTTCGGACAAGACTTTCATTTTTTGTATCACTAAAACAATACCAATTTGCTAAGCTTGGACAACCATCAATTCGTATCAACCCTTTCAGTACTTTGATTTAACAAGAGGCCCACGGGCCTTATAGGTCACCTGAGTATCATGTAACAACTTTCCAGCGATTGTATTTGGTTCGTGTTTTAATCCAAAAGCCATGAAATTCACAAATTTTGAAGGAGGCACCATTGCTTATCAAAGAGCAGATTTCACAGCATTAATTTATTTTTAGTCAAAGTACCCCCTAGTACCCCTGACCCAGCGGCCCTGAAATTACCTATTTTGAAAGAGGCCCCTTTCTTCATTATAAGGCCAGCATTTTTTTTTTAATGTTTAGGTTTAGTTATGAACATGAGAATAAAAAAGTCCCGAAGGAGAAGGAAATAAAAAAAAAATTTGAAATAAATCAATTATTAACATTTGTACATTCTTTTTTATGCTATTCTAATAGGCTCCTTACCACTGGACACATAATGCTTACAAATAGGAAAGTAGAACATTCAATTGCTTATTTCATCATCTGCCAGTTTGGGCCAGTTATATAAATTTTGTGATGTTGGTCAAAATATATTTTAAAACATCAATTCTTTAAAAGTCTTTCAATATATCTTCATTTTTTTAATATTTGTTAGGTGAATGTGTAGACATTGTTCTAAAATTTACTTGATGCCTAAAATTATAATTCCTATCATAAAACAGATAGGGAGTACGAGGGTTGTCCCGTAAAATCGTGGACAAGTTGTCTAGTATGAAAAATAAACATCACTGCGTTCTTAAATTTTCACTATTATTTAGTACATATTTTAGTAATATACACAGCAAATTTCAGATAAATATATGCATAAATAAACAAATTATGAGATTTTATGGCATGTATTGTATCACCTTACGGCGCATGGATTATAACGTCAAAGTGTCTAAAACAGCGTCACGTTTTATCTTTGCTGAAAATGAAGTTGGATGAGTCCGACTTAAATTTAGGAATTTCATTGAAACACATTCTTTAGTCTCCATAAACAGTCGAAGAACCAACTGACACCCTCATGCGATCATCTGATGATTTATTAGTAAGTTACGGACAATATTCTCACCACCATTCAACTAATAGAAAATCTCATATCGGCGGTCTACTGTTACAGTGTCTTTTGCTATTAAATAAGGAGTTTGTCCGTATGTTTTGTACTCCCCAGGGACTCGATCAAAAAGACTTCGCTAAGAAAACTCCTATTTCATTTGTATATTTAAGATATGGTGATATTTTTATAATTTTTTATTCTTCTAAGGTCATTTTAAGTCTCTAAAGGTGTCATCACAACTCGTATTAAAACTGAACTGTTCTCCGGTGCGCCGTAACGTCATAAACCGTCGCCATTTTTCGTGTGTTGTGTTTACCACTTTCCCATTTCGAATGCTCGAGAAACTGCCAAAAATTCATCAAATGCCTTAAAATTTTTACAAAGAATACAAAATTGATTGTGGAATTGAATGAGGATAATTTTAATCCAAATCTTATGTATTTAAAACTTTTATTTTGATTTCAAACTTTTGTATTTTTTAATAAAATCTTGGTTTTTTGACCGTGCGCCGTAGGACCCTACCCCGTGCACATTCAAGCGTAATAAAATCTTTATTTTTGCATATATTTTATCAGAAAAATTATCATATACTTAAATATGATAAATAAACAATTACTGAAATTTTCAGCTTAGTGCGCCCATTACTTTTCGAGAAAAACGCTTTGTCCACGATTTTACGGGACAACCCTCGTATTGGGGAGTAGGGTGAACATTTTTTCAATTAAGTGTAAAATAATTTTTCTGGCTGATACAAATGATACTACATGCCTGTATATATTTGTATATTCTTGCCTTTTAATAGTTGATTTTTTTTCCTTCAGGTTATTGTTTTTTTCTTCCTCAAATGGACTTAACTTCTCTCATAGTTTTATTCATTACATCTGATGCATAAGCAACCCTTTTCTGAAGAATGATGCTTAGACTGTAAGCTATAACAGAGACCTAAACAATGTCGCTGGCAATATGCAATAGCTACCACGGGCAGTTTAAAACCTGGGGGAGGAAAATAATTTACAGACAGATACTTTTGAAACGAATACATAATTATCTCACCAGCATGTCATTGTGCAACAAAGTCGTCAGCATTTTATTTGTCCTTTGAACGGGTGAAACGTTTTGAATGGCACTCCTATCGATTAATTTTACACTAAACCAAGCTATCTTCTCAGACCCGCCGTTTCATCTTAAAACCGGAAGTGCGAGTTCGTAAATTTGAAATCTCGATCCCGACTCAAATTTGACATCGGAAAGAATTTTTTTTTTTTTTCTGAAAATTCAAAACCTTTAGCGGAGGGTTTGTAAAACTGAAAATAAAATAAATCCTGGCCTTAAATATGTAATTAAATCATTAGTATATTAACCAGGAGCAATGGATAAGATGTTCAAAGAATTCATGCATTTCACTATATAATCAATAGAGCCCCGCCCTAAAACAAGAACCCCTGACCCTGGGGCCATAAAATTCACAATTTTGGTAGAGGCACTCTTGCTCATCATAACTAGGTACTTAGTTTATTTAATACCCAAGAGCAGAGAAGAAGATTTTCAAAGAATTCATGTATTTTCACTATATAATCAATAGAGCCCCGCCCTAACAACAGAACCCCTGACCCTGGGGCCATAAAATTCACAATTTTGGTAGAGGCACTCTTGCTCATCATAACTATTTTCTTAGTTGGTTTATTTAATACCCAGGAGCAGAGAAGAAGATTTTCAAAGAAATAATGCATTTTCACTACCTACTTATTTAGCCCCGCCCTAGCACTAGAACCCCTGACCCCAGGGCCATGAATTTCACAATTTTGGTAGAAGACTCATTTTTGATTACAATCATGCAAACAGTTTGACTGCTTGATGTCCAGGAGTAAAGAAGAAGATTTTTAAAGATTGCATTAATTTTAGTGGTTTTGGCCCTACCCCTCAGGCCCCAGGGGGGCAGGGATCATGAAATTCACAATTTTTGTTCCCCTTTACCCATAAATGCTTTGTGCCAAATTTGGTTGAAATTGGTTCAGTGGTTGCAGAGAAGAAGCTGAAAATGTTCAAATGTTAACGCACGACGGACGACGCACGACGACGGACGAAAACAGATAGCAATAGGTCACCTGAGTTTACTCAGGTGACGTAAAAATCAAAGTTAAAGAATTTTCACTTTCCCCTGGTTTCCATGGCAATAATTGATTCTTTGAAAATTTTAAATGCGAATCGCACAACTACAGATAATAATCACTAAAACTCAATGACCACACAACACAACTATAACCAGTGATCGTCCTTTGAGAAAAGTTTCAGGAATATTGTCTTAGCCATCTCCGAGAAACAGCCTGGACAAAAAAAAACGCGTACAATCGCAATATGTCGCCCGACTTCGTTCGGGGCGACATAATAATGATCCTTGATTAAATCTTTTTCTGTAGCAAGACTGCATAAAGACTACAACTGTAGGGGTAGCTTTTAATAAAAAATTTACAGAATTTTCAATTTTAGTTACCAGGGCAACATCATTCAATAAGGAGGTTTGATCCTGAACTCTGAGCGGATTTTGGTCCTATCCTTTATTAATAAAATTCTGTTCTGTTTAAGTTCTAGCATTAAATCTGAATTCTACAATGGAAATTGAACAATATTCAATGAAAAAACCGCGATTAAATTCCATTCAAGTAGAATTAACTTAGAAACTATATTTTGTGGCGGAAGGTTTTTTTTTAAAAGAAAATGAACAGTTTTCCCCTTTTGAACAATAAAAGTACTGTTAACTTTAGCTTCCTATTTTTCCATGCTGGTTGCACACAAAGCTGTTTTTTTTTTAGAAGTGAAATGTGTTATGCTGGTTCTGAAATATCTATCAAATTATTTCTAATTTTTTCAACGTGTGACAAATATAGTAAATATATTCTGAAAATCTGGGGAAAATTTAGCCAAATTTAACATAAAATTAACACTTTTTAGTAAATATGCATCATATACACCCACTTTTTATGTTATTTTCTAAATATTCGAGATAGCTTTGACGTATTTGCTTAAATTCAGAAAAAGTTCAAGATTTAAAATAATTGTCTTCCTTATAAAATTTTCAATGCCAGAAAAAACCACATTAATTCTTTATTAGTGCAGAAAGATCAAATAATTGATCATGCAAAGCAATTTGAAACCTTTTTTAGTCACAATTTTAAAGTGTCTTTTTTAAAATAAACTTAGAGTTCAATTTATTTCTTGCTTTAGTTGGATAAAAATATTGGAGGGAAAACGTCAAAGATGCAATTAAGGAGCAGTCCGTGGACAACGCATTCGAGAGGCAGGATCGATAGCAGAACGAGTACTCTATTCAATGGCTGATGTAAAACTCCCAACTACAAAGCCGACCAAAGTTATCGAATTAAATAAGAATCGCCATCAAAAACGAAGGAAAAGATTCGACCCGATGAACCAAAAAGACTGCAATTGTGAGCTTGCTGAAGGATATCTTCCTGTAAGATTTCTCCAGAAAGACATTCCTTGTGATGGACAACGGCACATCATTTTTGCCACAGAACAACAACTAGATGCCTTAGACAATTTACAGATTTGGTACGTCGATGGTACATTTAAAGTTGTCAGGAGCCCTTTTGCCAGTTATTTTCGATTCATGGATTCTTTGTTGACCATCAAAAGCAAGTGCCATTAGCCTTTGTGCTGATGATTCGACGGCAGACTACTGACTATGTAGCCGTATTCACAGCCATTGTGGCCATTTTTCCACGACGAGCTGCAGTCAAAACAATCATCGCAGATTTCGGGAAGGCTACATGGGTGGCTACAAGGGAAACAATCCAAGGGGTTACCGTCGAGGGATGCCACTTCCACTGGTCACAGGCTACTTGGAGGAAAGTACAGGAAGTTAATTTGCAAGTCCCACAGAACGAAGATCGGCACATTCACAAGACTGTGAGGTATATTTTGTCATTGCCCTTCCTGCCAGTAACAGAGGTAAAGGACGCCTTTCGGAACATTCGGGACGAAGCTCGTGATGATGACCGCCTTTTTGCCCATCTGTCATACGTCAACAGGAATTGGGTGGAAAGCAACGTATTTTCCATCCCTTCTTGGAACGTGTACAGAAAAGAGACGGGGACAAACAACGATTTCGAGGAGTGGCATAGGAGACTGAACAACATCGTTAGCGAATCCACGCCCCCATTATATGTTCTCATCCCAATCTTGCATAGTGACTGTGAGGCAGAGAAGCTACCCCTTCAGCGGCGAATGGTAGAAAAGGGAAGTCTCCACAGACTGCAGCGCAGAGATGTCAGAGAGCGTCGGCGACTTTAAATAATTTACGAAGACCTGTGGGAGCAGTTCGAAGCAGGATTTCTGACTGTCTCCCAGCTGCTTGTCCAACTCTCCCGTGTTTGTGGCAAAAGTAGACTTTAGTTGACTTTGATGTGGACTGTGCGTTACATGTGAACTGAGCGAGAACAAGTGTTCCCAACCTGATTACCATACATATATATATAACAGTGCATCTTCGCTAGCAAATGGTTTCTGATACGCTACTCTCCTCATGAACCCTTGGCATACGGTGAAGTCAAAAGACGGGATTGTTTTTGTACGTGATCTCGAATCTATCAGGTACGCACAGATTGTGTCATCGACAGAAATAAAGACACGCGTAAAAAAAATTAAATCAAAGTTTTTTCCAAGAATTATTAAGAAGCAGTAATTGAGTTATGCTTATTTATTATTTATAGCACAAATCTGAACTTCAATATATATTTTTAATTTTTAATCACATATTTAGAAGATATTGGATGACACCGTAGCTATTTATAAAATTGCATGTTATCTTACAAATCGTTGTTTACTTCCGTTTTTCATTCCCGAGATTAGGGAGTCAAGAAGTATCCCGAACGCAAATATCGTCATTTACAAAAACAATTGCTGATTGGTCGACCTGGTGTACCGAATCCCAATCAGAACTCTAGAAAAACCAGAAGTTTCTGTAGCTGTACTGGTTTGTACTTTAAACAAATAAAAGAAAAGTGGCAGTTGGGACTTGAAACTTCACAAGAGCAATTAACAGAATAATGATCATGTATCTCAGTGTACACTACTTGCATTCCACATTATACATGTACTATAATCAGACTAAAACTGTATTTGGAATTGCATTTTTAGCACTATACTGGTCAAAGACCAGAAGAGCTTATGCGATAGTAATGCGTCCAGCGTCCGTCCGTCTGTCTGTCTGTAAACAATTTGGTCTGATTTCAGTATAACTTGGCACATAAGTACACTACACTAAGTGTATCGATTTTTGATTTCGGGTGTTGCCGTAGTTACTAAAAACAGAAATTTCTGTGAAATTCTTTCAAAATGCTACTCCTCCTACAGATTTAGTCTGATTTCAATATAACTTGGCACACCAGCAGACTACACTAAGGTACATAATTCTGTGTATCGGTTTTTGGTTTTGATGAACAGTGTTGCCGTTGTTACTAAAAATAGAAATTTCTTTGAAATTCTTTCAAAATGCTACGTCTCCTACAGTTTTAGTCTGATTTCAATATAAGTTGCCACACAAGTAGACTACACTAAGATACATAATTCTGCTTATCAGTTTTTGATTTTGATGAACGGTGTTGCCTTTGTCACTAAAACTCGAAATTTCTATGAAATTGTTTCAAAATGCTACTCCTCCTATAGTTTTGGTTTGATTTCAATATAATTTGGCACACAAGTAGACTGACACTAAGGTACATAATTCTGTGTATCGGTTTTTGATTTTGAGGTGTTTCTGTTGTTACTAAAAGTAGAAATTTCTTTGAAATTCTTTCAAAATGCTACGTCTCCTACAGTTTTAGTCTGATTTCAATATAACTTGGCAGACAATTAGGCTGCACAAAGGTACATATTTCTGTGTATCGGTTTTTGATTTTGACGAACGGTGTTGCTGTTGTTACTAAAAATAGAAATTTCTGAGACATTCTTTCAAAATGCTACGTCTTCTACAGTTTTATTCTGATTTCAATACAAGTTGCCACACGAGTAGACTACACTAAGATACATAATTCTACTTATCGGTTTTTGAGGTCCTTCGGATGAGACCGTATAAACCGAGGCCCCGTGTCGCAGTAGGTGCTGGCACGAAAAAGATCCCTCACTGCTCAAAGGCCCTGAGTGCCGAGCATAGGACAAAATTTGTAGCCCTCCACCGGCAAGTGGTGGCGTCTCCATATGAGTGAAAATTCTCGAGAGGGACGTTAAACAACATACAATCAATCAATCAATCGGTTTTTGATT